>NW_006399855.1:5932881-5962346 GCF_000299155.1 Elephantulus edwardii | reverse complement strand
GTGCGGGGAGCAGGGTACAACAATGAATGAATGGAATTCCAAAATCTCTGTAGATGTTCATTGAAAGGAAAAATAAACAAACTAAATTATAAAAAAAAGCAATTTCTAGATCTATCTTGAAGTACAACATTGTGAGTGATAGGATTATATCCATACGCTTACAAGGACATCCAGTGAATACCTCCCAAGTTAGGTAGTAATAAAGAAAATCATTGCTCCTGCATGCTGCATAGCATTCCGTTGTGTGAATGTATCGCAGCTTCTCAATCCATTTGTTTGTGGTTTGGTCAATTGGGCCGTTTCCATGTTCTTGCGATGGTGAATAATGCTATGAACATTGGTGTACAAGTTTCCATTTGAGCCTCAGTTCTCGTTTTCTTGAGGTGTGTTCCAGGCAGTGCAATGGCTGGGTCATATGGAATTTCAGTGTTCAGCTTTCTGAGGAAGTGCCGGACTGCCTTCCGGAGTGCTTGTACCATTGTAAAATCCCACCAACAATGTAAAAGAGTTCCTAAAAATAAATAAATAAATAAAACCACCCCAAAACAAACCACAAACCACTCCAGCATATCCAAGCTATTGAGGAGGGAAAGTAAGAATAGCAGGTTCAAAGACTAGTAGTGGTCTTTGTAAAGTGTTTATACTTTTAAAATCACATCTATATTGTATGCTGCGGTGTCATTGTAACTGCATGCATGGTTCTGCTATATGTTGCATGATAATGTGTGATCATATTCAAGAGACCACTGACTACACCAAACAATTATTATTCTTTTAAAATAATCTATTTACTTCCAGTTGCTCATATATGGGTTTTTTTAAATTTTGTTTTGCTCATATATGTTTTGTTTCATATAAATAATAATTAAAATTTTATAATGCTATTTTATTATAATGCAGTAATAATCCATACCTATGCTGATAGCAAGAAGCTGTTATCCAAACAGAGAAAGAGAACACTACATGGTTTAAAATTAAGAAAGATGTGTGTCAGGGTTATATCTTTCTCTGTACCTATTTAATCTGTGTGCTGAAGAAACATTAACCAAGCAGGATCCTCTGAAAAAGAATGTAGCATTAGGAGTGGAGGAAGACTTATCAACAATCTGGGTTATGCAGATAGCACGACCTTGCTTGCTGAAAGTAAGGAAGACTTGAAGCACTTGCTGCAGAAGAGCAAAGACTCTAACATGAATTAAATCTCCACATCAATAAAATAATAACTCTCAACACTGGACTGATAAGCAACATCAGGATAGAAGAAGAAAAGATTGAAATTGTCGACAATTTAGTCTTACTTGGATCCACAATCTCAGTAAGGAGATTAGGAGCTGTATTGCATTCAGCATGTCTGCTATCATGGACCTCTCCAAATTACTGAGGAACAGTGATATCAGATTGAAGACTAAGGTATGCCTGATTCAGGCAATAGTCTTTTCAGTCACTTGTTTTGCCTCTGAGACCTGGACAGTGAATGAAGGGGACAGAAGAAGAATTAATGCCTTTGAGTTTTGATATTAGAGTAGAGTACTGAATATCTTGTAAACTGCCAAAAGAGCAAAGAGATAGTTCTTTAAAAACGTACAGCCTTGGTGCTCCTTAGAAGCAAGGATGGTAAAGCTTTGTCTCACATATTTTGGCCATGTTGTTAGTAGGGGCTATTCTTTAGAAATGGACATCATGCTTGGAAAGGTTCCAAACCACCAGCTGTACTACAGGAAAAAGATAAGCAATTCCTCTCAAAGTATAAAATGCAATTTACTACCTCTCAAAACCCTCTGGAGGGTCAAATATGAATTGATTCTGACTCAGCAGTACATAACAACAAAAACAGAGGAATATTGTTGCAGATTGTTTTAAAATACTAAATGACACAGATTGTGCAAAATAAAGTAATGCTTTTGTAGTTTAACAGTAAATGCAGTCTTAGAAGGGCAGATTTTCAAAATCTGAACATAGAAGATATACCTCAAGTTTTTATTTGAAACTATGATGGAGAAACATTTGTGAGTTTATCAATCTATAGGAGAAAAATTGTTTTTTCATATGAAAAACAGCATATTAGAATAAAGTATAGCATGAGAGACAAAACAACATAGTAAACAGACCTAAACAGAATGGACAACAGGTTGAACTGCCCAGAGAAAGTGGGAACTTTTTTTTTTAAATTTGAATGTGTACATTGAGTCATTTTGCAGAACTGTCAAAAAAATGTTAAAGATATTCCTCATTTAGGCCTTCATAATTGATTACGATTAGAAGGGAAAATTGGTGCGATGTTTTGGTGTTTTTCTCTAAATAGAATCCAGGTACCCTGTCTCACTGAAATGAGTCACTTGGTGGCTGACTTTCTTGCCATTGTACAATGATAATGGAAGCGACAGCCTAGTTGAAACTCTTAGAAATGACTCTTGCAGATGATTAGTTTTCTGTATGTTCATTAAAATAGCTGGCACTAACTATCTACAACCAGTTATATAGCTCTTGCTTAATCCTGATATAATTGTACCTCCTTTTTTCCCTGGTGAGAAAATAAGGAAGCTCAAAAACACCTAAAAGAGTACTCAGACTAGGAAATTGCCAGAAGTTCAAGCTGAATTTGGAAAAGCTTTGACACCCGGGATATCACTCCTGAGGTCAAATGGAGCCTGGTTGATAGCAAAGAATACCTGAAAAATGTCTGTTTGTGCTTTATTGACTAAGCAAAGGCATTTGACTGTGTGAATCCTAACAACTTATGGCTAACAGTAAGAAGAATGAGCATCCATTGTTCTCTGTACATAATTATCTATACTTAGAACAAACAAGTGTATTCTGAGGAAGGTGAAACCATCCTTCTCCTTGGAGGCAAGGATTTTGAAGCTTCATCTCACATACTTTGGGCCTGTGTAGTGAGGAGTCCGTGGATAAGGACATCATGCTGAGAAGGGTCAAAGGACAGCACATGTGAGGAAGACTCGAGGTGAAATGGATTGACACAGTAAGTGGAATAATGTGGGTTGGTGTGTTTGAGACAGTAAGACTGGCTCATGACAGAGCAGAGTTCAGACCTTATTGTATATAAGGTCACTGTGAGTCACAGGCAACTTGATTACCTATAAGAACAGCAACTACCTACATAAAAAAACTATAGTCCAAACAGAGCAATAGAATACTTCATGACTTAAAATCAGGAAAAGTGTACATCAGGGTTGTATCCTTTCTTCATACCAATTTAGTCTGTAGGCTGAGCAAAAACCTTCTTTATGCAGATGACACAACCTTGCTTATTGAAAAGGAGGAGGACTTGAAATGCTTGTTTCAATAGATCAAACACTGAAGCTTGCAATATAGATTGCTTCTAAATGTGAAGAAAACAAAAATTCTCACTAATGGATCAATAAATGATATCATAATATATGAAGGAAAGATTGAGACTATCAGTGATTTCATCCTATTTTGAATGACAATCAATACACATATACCAGAAATCAGGAAATGAGCAGATAGATTTCACTGGGAAAGGCTGCAGTCAGGGACCTCTCCAAGTTATTGAGGAGCAATGATGTTAGATTGAAGACTAAGATCCTCCTGATTTAGGCCACAGTCTTTTAAATCACTTCCTATGGTGCTGAGATCTGAATGATGAATAAGGATGTCAGAAGAATTACTAACTTGGAGCTGTGATGTTGCAGAACAGTACTAAATATTGCATGGGCTTAGAAAAGAATAAACAGTTATGACTTATAGAAGGTGCAGCCAAAGTGTTCCTTGGAGAGAAAAATCATAAGCTTTGTCTCTCATACTTTGATCATATTGCCAGGACAGACTATATCTTGGAAATGAACATTGTCTTTGAAAAGGTAGGGGAATGGCAAAGGAGAAAACCCTCGACTGTGTATTGACACCACGACTAATGCAACGGGCTCAAGTATGTCAGAGATTGTGATAGAAAAGTTTTAGATCTGCTGTTCATAGGGTCACTGTTAGTTGTACTCGACTCGAAGGCATCTAACAAAAATGGCAAAACTGGTGTTCATAGTATCATAAATTTGTCCCATTAGTTCCCATGGAATGTTTTATGTATACTTGTGGACCTTCTTTCCTTTTATTATTAATATCTTTGTGGGCACCAAAATCTGATTGTGTACAGCTTTCAGATTTTGCTGGAATCTGCCAAGCATTGGCTTAATCACATGTTTCAAATACTGAGGTAAAAATGTATACATATTCTGATCTCTTTTCAGAGTGTTTTGACATAAAAAAGAAAAATTGCTTGAACTATTTTCCTAATTGTTCTGAATCTATTTGTGACTGCAAACTAACTGTGTGTATGGAAATAGTAAGACAAAATGCTAACCTTAAGTAATGTAACTGAATTGGACATGTGAAGAATATTAATATAGCAAAGGATTAGTTACATAAATATTTATTTAAAGATAAATTTTATAAAATTAGACATAAAAAAGAAATGTGATGTCCTCTTATTTATTCTCAGTGTTCTAAGATGCCTGTATGTCTATATCTATTTTAAACATAATTATGACAGCAGTTGAGTCTCACTACAATACCTGTGATGTTAAATAGTGATAGCAACTGATAACGTCTTTGATTAGTCAGATGCTCTTTCTGTAGATGTCGACCTGTATTCTCTGTTGACATATTTTAAGCAATTCCATTATCCAGTAATTTTGTACACTCCTTTGGCATAATTGCTGCCCAAATACTCTGGGGATGCAGATGAACTGTTTACATCAATACCTTTCCCAGACTCCATAAATTGTGAAAGTGCCTGAGATGTTTCTGAAAGAAATAAATGTCCACAGCTACTTTCTAGTTAGCACTAGGATGTCCAGGTAGTCACATATCTTCTGCATTGACTTAAGTTGCCTTCAAGTCTTTTCTATTAGAACTTTATCTCATATCAATCTAACATGATAGCAAATGGACTCTTAAAGATTTGCATGGGAACTAACCTGATGGCAATTAACATGATAATTGGAGGAGTGGTTCAGTTAACTCTAACTCATAGCAAGTTTAAGTATAATAAAGTGAAACTTTGCCCGCAAATCTGTAAATTCTCTGCTGTACTTCTTCGGGGTCACTGTGTCAGTCTGATTGAGGGTCTTTCTTTGCCAAGGCTTCACCTCTCTACACATGATGTCTCCTTCCAAAGACTGGTCCCTCCTGCCAACATACTCAATATATTGGGCAAAAGTTCACAATGTTGCTTCTCAGGAGTAATGGGACAGCACATCATTGAACAGATTATTTGTTCTTAGGTAATTTATGGAATATTCAATATTTTTACCAACTTAAAAATTCAAAGGCATCAATTTTTATCAGTCTTTTTTTATTCATTGTCCAACTTTGACATATGGATATTAATAAATTAAAAAATATTATGGTAAATTTCTTTAGGAAAATTGGCTGTCAGGGACAGCTAAGAAGAGCTTAGCTAGAGTGCTAAGAAACAACAATGGAAGCCTAGAGACTAAAGTCCACCTGATCCAGGCCATGGTCTTCTCAATTACTTGCTATGCTTCTGAGAGCAGGATAATGATGATGGAAGAAATAATGCCTTTGAGTTGTGAAGCTGTAGAAGAGTAGTGAACATACCATGAACTGTTAAGAGAATAAACAGGATTATCTTAGAAAGGGTGAAACCAGGTGGCTTCTGGAAGGCAAAGATTTTGAAACTCTGCCTCAGAAACTTTGGACATGATTTCAAGAGAGATCAGTCTTTTCAGAAGGATATGATGCTTAGAAGACTAGAGGGTCTGCACAGGAGAGGAAGACCCAAGTTAAAATGGATTGACACAGTAACTTGGCAAGGGAAGGGCAGTTGTGTGAGAGATGATGAGATTGGATTAGAATAGGGCAGGCTTCAGGACTATTCTTCATAGAGCTGCTATGAATCATAGTTGACTTAAATGGCACATAACAATAACATAGGTTATTGTGAGAGATAAAAAAAAATTGTCTATGGGAGGAACAATGTCAAGTATATAATGAGTACAAACAAACTACTGGCTCTAATTTGCAGAATTTAATTTGCTTGAAAGTTGAAAATGTTCTCTTTCTGATAGTGGGAAAATCAAAGCCCCTGAAAAGATGGAACACTATCCTCGGTTGTTAATGGCAAATTTGAAGGGAATATGTCTATATCAAGAAAATCAGACCTAAGACACATTATATAATATGGAATTCTGTGTATCAGAAAAGCAACCAAAAACATTATTTGGCCAGGATATTGGGCAGATTATTTGGGCTGAAAATTTGAGAATTTCTGTTTTTGTTCAATAGTGGCAATCAGATTAGAAGTTTGGAAATATATAGAGCTAACAACTATGTTGATTCACATTTTATTTTCTGTTTTCTCATATGTGATGGGAAATGTTCTGATCATAGGAGATTTTAGATATGAAAGAATTTCAGTATTTTAAATGTATATTTATCTTCTCATCTCATATTTTATTCTGCTCCACTTTGGAAGCAGGAGTGGCATCCAACTTCCTAAATAATATGCCTCCAGAAACCCTTTAAACATTGATAAATGAAGACAGTTATAGAGGGGCCTCAAGCCTTTTGTTCATAGGTTGCTATGAGTCATACTCGACTTGAAGGCAATCAACAACAACAACAATAATAACAACTTTACCAGGAATAATTCTCATTTTTGAAAATGACTTACAAATTTTTAAAATATAAACTACTATACATGACAAAAATAAAATCTTTTAATACTTATTCAATTATGAGAATTTAATAATAAACATTATGAACTTAAATCATACATAGTTATTTGGTTTCTCCATTACTATTGTTATTGTTGAAGTTATTTTTAGATTTCTCTTTAGATAAGGAATGCCTTTGGGCACACTTTTTAAAAATTACGTTTTTATTGAGTTTCATTCATGATGTTGTTGTTGTTATGTGTCATCGGGTCACTTGTGACTCATAGCTACCCTAAGTACAACAGCCCTAAATCCTGATCTATCCTGTGCCATTCTTATTGTCTCTGGCACACCCACTCTTATTACCCCAGTCACTAAATCAATCCATGTTTTGAGGGTCTTCCTCTCTTGTGCTGTCCTTCTACCCTCACAAGCATGACGCCCTTCTCCAAGGACTGGTCCCTCCTTGCAACATGTCCAAAGTATGTCAGTATCCTTGCCTCTAAGGAACAGCCTGGCTTCACCCTCTCTAGGATTAATCTGTTTGGTCTCCTAGCAGTCTCTGATATATTCAATACTCTTCTCCAGCACCACAGCTCAAAGGCATCAATCCTCTTTATCATCCCTAGTAATTGTCCAGCTTTCTGATGTATAGCAAGTAATTGCAAAGACTGTGGCCTGGATCAGGCACACCTTAGTCTTAATACTGACATCATATCATTGCTCCTCAGTAGTTTGGTGAGGTCTTTGACAGCAGGCTTTCTCAATGCAATTAATCTTTTAATTTCCTGGATACTGGTACCAAGAATGTTGATTGTGGACCCAAGCAAACTAAAGCTATTAACAATCTCAATCTCTTCATCTATCATGATGTTGCCAATTAGCTCAGTGGTGAATATTTTTATTTTCTTCATGTTGAGTATCAATCCATATTTAAGGCTGCAGTCCTTGACCATCTGCAGCAAATGCTTCAGGTCTTCCTCACTTTCAGAAGCAGGGTTGTGTCATCCGCATAACACAGATTGTTGATGAGTCTTCCTCCAATCCCGATGCCACATTTCTCCCCACAGAGTCCAGCCTCCCAGATAAACTGTCCTGCATATAGATTGAAAAAGTATGGAGATAGGACACATCACTGGCATACACCCTTCCCAATTTTGAACCATGTAGTGTTTCCTTGCTCTGTTCTGATAACTGCCTCCTGGTCCAAGTATAGGTTTTGCATGAGCACAATCAAGTGTTCTTGAATTCCCAATCTTCTTAGAGTCAGCCGCAATGTGTTGTGATCTACACAGTCAAATGCCTTTGTGTAGTAAATGAAACACAGAGTGACATCCTCTGGATTCCCTGCTTTCAGCCAAGATCCATCTAACATGTACATTGTGCTTCATACAAAAATTCATATACATTTTGCTTTATGAAATGAATTTTCCCAGCAACTGATAGAATGCCACTTGAGATATTTCAACAGAGACTTAATCAGTTAAGTGGAAAAACAAAAGCCACTTTAACAAATGATGTTGGCAAAATTGGAAAACTATCTCCAAAAAAACTTAAGCAACACTAACACATCATACCATACACAAAAACCAACTGAAGGTGGATCAGGGACCTACGAGTAAAACCAAAGACTATAAAATTCATCAGAAAAAAACTAGGAGAAAAGCTCGAAGCCCTAATCCACAGCATGAGCAGATTCCAAACAATGAAAAATCTACAACCAGGAGAAAATAAAATAGATGAATGGGGCATTCTAAGAACCAAATCCCTACTAACATAAAAAAAAAAAAAATCCCTTCTCCAACAGGGTAAAAAGCAAACTCACAGAGTATGAAGAAAATATTTGAAAATTATATATCTGATAATGGACTTACATCTAAATTTTCTAGAATACTCCAATACTGGAACAAGAAAAAGGTAATCAAATCATTCACAAAATGGGCATGAGATATGAATAAATACTTCACCAAAGAAGACATTCAGATGGCAAACAAACACATGAAGAAATGTTCACAATTCCTAGCCATCAGGGAGATGTAAATTAAAAAATTTAAGAAAACAAAAAAAACCAACCAAACACCCAACTATAAGATCTCATCTCACCATCTCACTCCAGCAACAATAGCAAAGTTCAACAGGGCATTAAACAATAAATGCTGGTGAGTTTATGGAGAGATTGGAACCCATATTCACTGCTGGTAGAAATGTACAAAACAGTACAACCACTGTGGAAGGCTGTCTGGTGCTTTCTCAAAAAATTGAAAATAGAAACACCGTTTGACCCAGGAGCACATAATTTAATTCCCTGATTGCTTCTACTATAGTTTTAAAAGTAATACGCAAGCAACAGATACTCCCCCGCCGCTTAATGGTAGTTATATAAAAACAAAAAAACAAAATATGAAATATATTGCTGGCATATGGATTTCAAATCCCAGTAACTCTAATGGAGAATAGAAGGTCCTGTAGAATATTTAAGGCTGTAATTTAATGGCATAAGGTGGCTGCATCCTTGTTCCCTGCTGGATTAAATTCTTCTATCTTTTGGTTAACACCACTGTATTTAACGCTGTTCCATCAGCCTCTCTCAGTGGAAGTTACAATAAAAGTGGATTTTAAAAGCCCTACACAAGTCCTAAGACTCCCTGTTGGCACAGCAGTTAAAATGTTAGGCTGCTAATTCGAAAGTTCTTGGTTTGAATCTCAATAGCCATTCTGCGAAGTAAAGACATGATGATATGCTTCCATAAAGATTGCAGCCGAGGATACTATGGGACAGCTTCATTCTGTCCTATTGTGCCACTTTGAATTACATTCAGCTTTAAGACATGTAATAATGATACACTTTGACGTTTATTAGCTCTATAATTATCTCAACTTCAGATATTCCATATTAAATTAGAGTAAAATTTTGTAACACACTCAAAAACTTAAATATGGCAATATATGCAAAATTTCTGCCTCAGAAAACTTTTGTTTCTTAAAAAAGAGCTTCCTTTCAAATTGCTACTGAAACAGTTATGTCACAAAAACCAAGTAAATCCTTTGTGTTGGTAACATCAACACAACAACATCAACAATAGCAGACTTGGGAATTGCCCATTGTTCTTTTACTAGAAATCAGACCCCATGAGAAAGAAATGTAATTACTTCTTCCTCAGGTCTCATAGAACTTCAGAACTAAAACCCAACTGTCAAGAGTAGCCACCTTTCTCAGTTTACAAGTGAAGAAACCGAGACTCCTGGAGATTAAATAACATGTCCAAAGCAACTCAGCAGCTCAGGAGAAGAGTTCAAACCAGGACTCAATGTTAGTCATGTCTAGCCCTGTGTTTTGGTGCTAGACTAAAGAGTCCCCTCCTCAGTGACTATCATGCTGAATAAGACTTAAAGCAGGTTCTCCTCTGTTGGCCATCAGGTTCTACATGTTAGACTTAGCAAATCTCGAATTACACAACCTAATTGCACTGCAAAGTAATTGGCTCTGGCCAGTCACAGAGAATCAACTTCCATGCGTTCACCATTGCAATGCCACCTAGGAGAGGAGGCATTTAGAGGCTCTGGTCAGGATCCATTGTTTGGGATAGGATGGTATGCACCTTATGAAATGTGTGCTGTTGTGTTCGACAGGTCCACACCCTGTAGGACCCATGACACCCTACATACTGTTCTTCCCTGCTGATATAATTTAGGAAATGTCACTGCACAAACCTTGTGGGATATGTGGCATTTTGAACACACTGAACAATGACATGACATTTTGAGCAGCTGAAAATGGAGCTACATAGTGTCTACCTTCCATCAATATCCTAAATGACACCTCTCTCTAGTTCTGCCCTTTCTTTTCCTTTCTGCTCTTGCGTATCCTTTGCTCCGTTACCAACAAAATTTTGTCTTTTGTTCCTCATTATGTTCACTAACTTCGTAATCTCTATGCTCTTTATTGCAATATATGTTTACATTTTGCATTGCTACATTTCTAACAAACAGGCATTTTGGCCACTAAGTATTAAGGAATAAAAATACTCTTTACAAGTTTATCCAAGCAAAGTATTACCTTACTAATTGTTAAAATATCTGTAATTCTATTTGTGTGTGAAGTGTGTGTGTGCATATGTAGTAAGCATATATGGTATTTTTATTCTTCTCAGTCTACCCTAAAACTTGTTATTTATCTTAAACATTCTAAGGATCATTTTCTAAGTAAACATTTTTACAAGTAGAGTTTTCAAAAAATGTGGAAATCTGTATACTTTCCAATTGTTTTTAAGCATACCAAAATGTAATTTAAGTGATAACATTTAGTCTTTTTATCTGCCTAGTTCCACAATGTTTTTCCCTCTTAGACAAATATATTTTGGCAAGTATATCTATAATAAAATCATGTCTGTTCATGTTTATTTGCAAGAACAGTGTTATATATTTTTCACATATGCTTTCAAAAAGTATATCATAAGTATTAATAACAAGTATTAATTAATACTTAGTTGAGGAGTCAAAAGAAATGTCAGCCTTATTTTAACATTTTTATGCTGTTATATGTTTTCCATATGTAAAAGTCTTTCTGAAAATTCTCAGTCGGAAGGTGCATAGATGATATTGAATAACTTGTGGCCTAGCCAAGCTGCCACCTCGTCACAGACACTCATCCGAACACCACATTTTCCATTAGGATGTTTCCATCAGGATCAAGTTCCTCTTCAGGGATAAGAGCTGATCATCTTGTCTTCCTGTTCTTCATAAAGGCAGCTCAAGAAAGCCCATAATCAGCAGAGTTATCAGCAGCTGATTTCATTCCTTTAAAATGTATTGCTAAAAGAAAGCTCTACAGGGTCATTTTAGTTGCACATTCCTGATACCTCCTTGTCACAACAGTCTCTGCCCCCTCCCCTTCAATGTAGTCAATATATATAATATCTGGTACAGTTCAGCTTCATTTTAACTGTGTGTAGTAGTTCACAGAATGAAAGTGCCAAGGCTTGAAGCATTTCTTGAAATAAAACAAAACACAATAAAATTAAGTCAATAAATATATTCAAATAAGAAACAGAACACTTTTGGCTTGGCTTAGGTAAGAAATATTCTTAATAGTTTTACTATGGACTTGTAAAAAAGAAGTAAAAGAAGTAAGTTGGAAAAATTAATTTTATTATATTTATTTTTATGAAAAAATATTTTTCCTTGATTGCTTCTTCATCCATAATTTTACGCCTGTCTAAAACACAAACTAATAAAAAGACAAGTAATTTAAGTGTTATTAGCCACTCTTTAAAATGTATTTTGATTTGATAACTTGATATAAATCTTATGGTATTATCTATCAGTTGTAAATTTTGAGAAGCATTAATTTTTTTAAAAATTTAACTCACCTACATATGAAATGTTTTTTTATCTAAATATTTTCCCTCGAAATGTAGTTTTAGATGAAAGTACATACACAATGACATTATTTACGTTAATAGTGGCACATTTTTAAGTGTTAAATAGTATAGCACTTTTCAATTTAACTAGACAAGGCAAAGATTTGAAAATAGGAAATTTTGGGAAACATATCTTCCTACTCATGATGCTTCACTGTAGTGAAGAGCATCAAAAACAGAGGGAAGCAAGTATTAACCCTCAGAGCGGTGTTTCCGTTAGCACTTTGTAGAGACTCATCCTTCACTTGTTTTAGCTAACTTTGGTAAGAAGATGAAAGTTTGTGAAAGAGCAAGCTCTGCAAACAATTGTGAGCACAACGAAACAAAAGGTAAAAGGAACAACCCGAAAGCCACTAGGCACCTTTAAAAAAATGAACATTCTAAAACACCTTTTCAAATGTCTTCTAATGTACAATATTTAAATACAAACAGTAACTAGTGTTACACCAGCTGCTCTCAGGTTTGCAAAATATATCAAAGTACAGCATATTGGAATGAGTCCTGAGTTTCCATTTACTTTATCTATCCAGACACATCAATTCTTTTTACTCCAGCCTGATAAAGTGGAACTGCAGCAGACAAATGAGCTAGTGGAGCTGACATAATGTGTTTGTCACAAAGAGCACTGGGTAAAAAAGCATGACTTTGATCCTCAATGAGGGTACTATTTTTACAGTACCATGAATTTAATTCTAACTGGATGCTGTAAGCCACCATTCATTGTTTATTGGCAAAAGTTTATTTTTATTTCATCTTTAACTGTTAAAGGTTAGCCCCTTTAGTCTTCACACAGTAACTCTCTTCTCCAATCACCTAAAATTAGAGAAATTTAGACACAGAGTTGATTGATGAGCTCTTTGTGGCTCCTCTGAGGTGATGGCTAGAGGTAAGTGAGGTGGCTGATGACAGCTTTTCACAAACCCAATATGTAATTTTAAAGGAAGCCTGTGTTTGAATTTAAATGATAATTCATGCCAAATGAATACTAGAGAATTATTTTGTGTCTGTATATATATATATCAAAACGTATATGTTGAACATTTGAAATGGGCATGAAGCCATTCTTTTCTTTGATAAAGACTTGAATATTTAAAAAGAATTATGGCTTTGCTTGGAGTTCTGAATGGCATGAAACATGTGCCCATTTTATCACAAGGTTTCTTTACCCAAGTAAATTAATTCAGTAGTTTTCTTTAGCTCATCAGACAAATAAAAGTACCATAGGTGGAATCAGCTACTGGTAAACAGACACAGGAAAGTATACAACAATGGGATCCCAGAGACCAATCCTCCTAACAGATGAACAAACATTGACTTGAACAATTATAATGAGAAGGAAGATTCCTTCTCTGATATTTAGTACAGCAGCTTCAGACAGGTTTAGAATTTTGTTTGTCTTTTTGTTCTGTTGGGTTTTTTTTTGGGGGGGGGGGCGGTGAATCATTAGCCAAATGTGAAAAAAATGAAATGTGATGAATGAAAATTTGTATGTGTATCTGAATCAGTAAATCAACGAATCAACCCCAGTTTGACCATAAAAAGCCCATGTTAACATAATGAGATCCAAGGAAGAAAAGAAATACTGCCCCTGCCTATGAACTTTAAAGATATCCTCAGTCAAATGTTCACTGAAACATACTAAAGGATTTAAAACACCATCATATTGTAAAGTCACATTTCTGTTTTATAAGATTTCATAAACACTAACTAAAATAATTAAAATAGCTTGGTTTTTTTAATTCCCTTCTCCATATGTTTTATGTATCTTTTTGGCTTCACACTTGACTGATGACAAAAAAAATATTTATACCACTCATCTTGCTTTCTTTTAATAATATCTTAAATTATAGCCATAATCTCAGTTTACCAGTAAGTAGTAAATATAGAGTCATTCACTACATATACTGTATGCCTGAATCTGCCAATTATTTCAACTCTCCACATGAAGATTGCACCAAAGTTGACAGGAGCTGAGCACGAAGCAGAGGATGAATGGTATCTGTTATCGAAGAAGAAATCAGAAGTATCAGAGATGTTATTATACTAAAGAGAACCTAAGTTGGCCACATGGGAGGTCCTTGACTTCTGCAAGTCAGAAATGTCTGTCTGGCTACCTAGAAAAACTCAATACTTGTGTTTTGTCCCCGAAATCATTTGGTAAGATTTAGTTTAGGTGATGATCACTTAGCTAATGAGTACAAAAAGCTGCCCACTTCATCAATGCAGTAGAGAAAGATTCATTTCACTCTTATTTGTAGGGTAAATTTAGATAAAGAGGGAAAAAATGTCATCTGCAAATTAATGTTAAGACTAAGTTTCCAGCATCCTGGGAAACTTAAAGAGATGCAGAAGTTGTCTGTTGTTTGCAAGTTATTTAGCCCCACAGGACCAATGGATATCACTGTATCCTACAGATATTACTTATTTAGGGATTGATGCTGTGGAACAGGATAACAATAAGCAGCTGAAAATGGAGCTACATAGTGTCTACCTTCCATCAATATCCTAAATGACACCTCTCTCTAGTTCTGCCCTTTCTTTTCCTTTCTGCTCTTGCGTATCCTTTGCTCCGTTACCAACAAAATAGCAGACTCCCAATGCAAAGCCTACACAGCAAAAGATAGACACCAATAGTGTCAAGCTTCAAAAACATTCTTGTCTTTTGCTTACTAGAAAGAACATTGGCCAAACACACTTTGGTTCTCCATGGGGTTGCACGCTGAAATTATAAGGCCAGTGTATGCCAAATTGTTCACGTTGAAAGGTGACTCAGTACCCATGAGGCAACATGCTCATCGGCACTGTGCTAATTTGCATCTCTCTATGTGGTCAAGTGAGCTGGGCCTAGCACGTGGCTATTTCATGCTTTTTGTGCAATTAATTTCTGTCCTCTACTTAGAGTGACAAAAACACCCTTTTGATGAAGACTATGTTAAGAATGTAAAACTTTTTGGGGTAGAATTGTAGAGGGTAGCTAATGGACACATGCAACTGCTGTTCTTAAAATTTAACACAACTCTGCCATGCTGGCTTTCAACTGCAGATGGTGAAATACTAGGATTCAGTATCCATTAGACACCTCGGTAAGCTGTCAATATTTTAACTTTAGACAGTGTAAGATCAGAATACAAAGAGAATATATATATATAGGTCCTATAGGGTCCCTCAGCTAATGATTGATTAAGAACAAGTATTGGAAATGAAGTTCTGGTATAGCTAGTTTGTAGATTTTTTCCCAGCATACCCTACTGCCACTGCTTCTGACTAAGTGTCTAGCATTCAGCAAAGCCAAGAAACCATACATAGACTGAGTGAGGCTGACACTGTGTAAAAGAAAGTGAGGACCGGAAAATGGAGAGAAATCCTGGCACACTCGCAGTGATGCTTTGGTTGAGAATGACTGGTAAACCAAACAACATTAAAGTGTAGAGGGACAATTTGCTATTAATTTTACTCATTCTTTATAATATAGAAACATCTGTATAAATATAAAAGTTGTCAAAAAAACACAAATAAGAAATGTCATTTGGACATGGACATACTTTCTTCATAACAGAGCAAAAAGCCTGTGTTCTTTTTTAAAATGTGTCAATGTATCCACCAAAAATGTAATTAGACTCACGAAATTCTGACCGTCTGAAAGATAAGAGGATGTTAAAACTACTTACCTACCATGACTCCAAATGCTGAGACTTTTGAAATATCTTTAATAGGTGATTCTGGAATCACTGAATTGTTTTAGAGCAAAGTCTGACATCCAGTGGGCTCCCTGAATACTACATGTTTCTTTGATAAAAAAACAAACAGATTTTTAAATTTGATTGCTATCCTTGAGTTGCCAATTTTCCACATACTGTTAGAAGACATTTCAAAGAATCTAGTCAGACCAGCTAGGAATCTAGGGGTGAGATGTAAAATCTTTATTTCAGAAGTCAGTTTGAATTGGTAATTACGCTTTGACTTTATCTACATAATTAAAAGTAAGATCCCCATTCCAACACTATCCTCAATGTCTTTGCTAAGGAATTGCTTTACAGATAAAATTGTCATCCAGTAAAAACACTTTGTGACATCATTAAACTCAGTGTTCACAGGTTTCCTTCTGTGATATGAGAGTAGCATTAATGATTCCTGTACGCTTTCTTTAATGGTTCAAGTTCCTAAAAGAGCTCTGGTGACATCGTCACAGGAAGGAAATTGAGCTGCTAGTCTGAAGGCCTCAGCACCTTTGCCAGTTAGAAACTATCAGCCACTCTGGCTCATCAGAAGAAACATAAAATTTACACCTTTAGAAAACTGACTGGGAGGTCAGCTATGTATTCATTCCAACTTGACAGCAATGAATCTGACTAAAACCAGAGGAGAAGGTGCTATTTAGTTCTGGTGTTGCTAGTGAGGTGAGATTGGCCTGGTTAACCAAGGCACCAATCGAAAACCAAAACCTTGGAATCAAGTTCAACTCAGCGGCTCAACAGGCCAGAGGAGAATTGCCCCATAGGATTTCCGGGATTGTAAATCTTTACAGGAGCAGACTGCCTCATTTTTTCCCCTGCAGAATACTCGAAGGGTTCAGTCTCTGATCTTGTGGCTCCCTCAGGTCCCCCAAGTGAAGGTGCAGCAGTTGCGAGAATTCTGCGTAAAGACCAAGGCTTCTAGAATGCTTAGTCTGATAGAATGAATATTCCAGGTGTCTCTCTGTATATCCGGGTATATAAAATTCGACCACAAAAAGCCCTGTGCATTTAACCTTCACTTCTCCTAATATTGCATAATATAACAAACACCTTTTACCGGAATATAATTCATACTGTGCAGACAAAAATTATTTTCTGTTAATTTTTCCTTGTTGTAATATTTCATCCTAATGTTGTGACATAAAATTACAGATTAGAAACATTTTTTGTATTAAAAATAAGTTAATAACTTTAGAAGCAGTTTTCAGAACAAATATTCATGAATCACACACAATTATCTCAGAAATCTGCTCATTATACGTAAGATATCATTTATCACTGAAATTATCGAAGAGGGGTTAGCTCTAGATGTTCTTAACTCTATTTAACATGATAATACAGAACTTTATAAGACGAAACCTGTTGATTATAAAACAAATTGTGGTAGATACTGTCATCTTGTGGATGGAATGTTGATTAAAGTGTCCTAAGAATCGATATATAAGGAAATCTTTCCAACTAGATTTAACATGTCCTCAATGTTTATCTTACCTTGTTTAATTAAAATTCAAAATATTGTACATGGAATTTATGTTGTATGTGTGAGCTAAGTTAAAAAACAAGCTCACAAGATCCTGTATAACTTGCAATTAGACTATGAAATGTGGCTTACGTTCAAAAAGCTTGACTATATATAGCCTTAGAGTTGCAGTGTCATTTTAAACCAATCACCTTTTAATCCAGCTCAGATGAAGAATCTGAGGAATTAATTGATTTTACAGCTATCACAGAACAATCCCATAATATATTTGAAATAAAAGTATCCTAAGTCTATAATCCATATCTCTTAGTCACATCCTAGGACAGTTTATAGTAATTTATAATTATATAGGGTATAAACTCAACAAATAGCTGTGCTTGGAAGAAATAAAACATCTATAGTATATAACACTTAGAACAAGTCTACTTATCTTGCTTTGGTCTTTTAACCCAGAAAGAGTGGTCAAAGATCCATCACCAATTTTACTGAACTTGAGGGAAAACAAACCAAACTATTTTTCAGTCTTTGAGGTGGTTCCCCTGAAAGGTTGTTTAAGCTCAGTGGATACTGGAGAAATTTAAAATTGGAGATTGAGGATTCATGAACTTTTCTGGTTAGCAGTTTTGTAAGAGTTCATCTCTTTAGAAATCTGATTAATTTTGCTCTTCTGACTTTCATTCTGTTTTCAACCACCTCCTCCCTCTTCCCAATAAAAATAATCAAACAAAAACGCAAGGCAAAAACATTCCACCAAAATCAATGCCATCATCATTGATTGCTTGATCAGAATACTTAGAAATGCTGTGAACAGTTTACAAAATTTAATTCTCTCCCTCACTGAGAAACACAAAATACCACTGAGTATCAAAAGGACTGATTTCATCCCAATGTTAACCATTGCCCCACCCCTCATTCTACATCATATTTCCACAACTCAATCATCATGACTTTGATTTTGAAATTCCTCAATTTAGAGGAATTTTTAATAAAGTTTTTTCATCTCCTACTTGTGAAATTCAACAGTAGGCTCTTTTTACAGTTTTCTGAAAAAATGATATCCTTTAAATAAAATGTGTTGACTTGCTTTTCCTTAATTTTCTATGAACTCATATCTCTTTGTATGGGAAAGAGTTGGGAAGGCCCAGACATTTGGACTATAGTGTGATAACTCTAATCCTTATTATTGTTTTCAATGATTGGATCAAAACTTGGGTGAACTTGTTAAGTGCCATCGAGTCTTAGACAACGCATAGTGACCCTATGAACGAAAGACCTGAACACTTGTATAACTTTCATCATTTCTCCAAGTTCGTAGAGTTTCCAGAGGCAAGCTGTTTTGGTAGTGAATGCCACTCCTTCTTCCAAACTTGTTTTAATCGAGAAGCTCCACCAAAGACTGTCCATACACTGTTTAGCGTCACAGCAGCCATGAGTTACCTCTGTACAGCAAATGGACAGACCAGTGCTATGCCACTTAGAAGAATGTTTGACAAAAAAAACAATTAATGCCAGGTCTAAGAGCTGCAGATTAAAATCACCTACCTTTGGCTCGGTAGCATCACTTTCTGTCCATTAGGCCAGCAGAGCTCTCTTGTTGTCGTTGTTAAGTGCCATTGAGTCATAGATGACTCATAGCAACCCTATGAATGAAAGACCTGAAAACTTGTATAACTTTCATTGTTTCTCCAAGTTTATAGAGCCTGTATGATTGGTTAATTTCTCTTTTTTACCCAATCTTTCATTTCATCAATAAAGTTTACAAATCACACCAAAATGGAACTCATTGCTGTCAAGTAGATTCTGAGTTATATGGACCCTATTGGACAAGCAGGGTACTTTTTAGAGGCAAGGATGATGAAATGTAGTCCTACTTACTTTGAGCATGTTATTAGGAGGGTCCAGTCCATAGGGAAAAACATCATGCTTAGGAAGGTGGAGGAAGGGTTAGTGAAACAGAAGACCTTCGACAAGATTGATCAACACAGTGAATGGGCTTGAGTCTATCCATGATGATGGGCATGATGCAGGGAAGGACAGTGTTCAGATCTGTTCTTAGTGGTGTTATGAGGCATAGTCAACTTGACAGCACTTAATGACATGTAAGACAAAGTAGAAAAACCACTGGGGTTTCCAAGGCTATAAATGGTTTCAGGAGCACACACCTTCATCTTTCTCCTATGGACCTACTGGTGGTTTGAACAGAACTTTTGAGTTAGCTACTAGGGTTTAAGTGTTGTACCACCCAGGTTTCTTTTATAAATAGCTGTTAACTCCCAAGAAATAGTTTTACAGTAATCCCATGTGTTATAAAGACTGAATAAGAACCACAAGGGCACAATTAATTATCAGGTATATCTAGATACCTCAGCCTGGATACTTGGGCAACTTGACACCTCTGTAGGCTCAGACTCGAAATTGAATTTTAATTCATATAAAGGAAATTTTAGGAGTTATGTTATTCAAGTATTTTGACTACTTGTCAATCTTACTGCTTACTGACAAAATAAATGAGACTTTGACCTTTAAACTTATAATAATTGAAAATACAAGTGCTAATAATTGAATTTCTGTTTCCCAGCACCCTATCCCATAAGCCTTAAAGAACAAAGGTAATGACTTAAGTTCCTCATTTGTTCATATATGATTTGTTCTTACACTGCTGGGGTTTTTGTATTTCTTAGACAATACCAAATGGATCAGGGATGAAAGCAGAGAGTATCAGAGGAATGTTTACCTGTGTTTTACTGACTGTGCAAGGGTATTGAACTGTGTGGATCACAACAAACTGTAGCTAACATTGACAAGAATGGGACTCTCAGAACACTTGATTGTGCTCACTGTAAAACTGGTACTTAGAACAGAAAGCAGTGGTCACAAAAGAGCAAGGAAATACTGCATAGTTCAAAATATGGAAAGGAGGGCATCAGGGATACATTGTGTCTATATGCCAAACAGATGACTTGGGAGGCTGGACTTTATGAGGAGGAATGTTGCATCAGGATTGGAGGAAGACTCTTCAGCAACTTGTGCTATGCAGATGACCCACCCTTGATTGCCAAAACTGAGAGGACCTGAAGCACTTGCTTGCAAAAGCTCAAGGACTGCAGTTTACAATATGGATTGAAGCTCAACATAAAAAAAAAATTTAAAAAAAATATTCTTACCATTAGGCCAATCATGACAAATGAAGAAGATAATGAGATTGTTAACAATTTCAGCTTGCTTGGTGCCATAAACTTAACTGTTGATACCAGCAGTCAGGAAATCAAAAGACAAATTGCTTAGGAAAATCGACCCTCAGGGACGTCTCCAGAGTACTAAAGAGCAATGATGTCAGTGTAGAGGCTAAGGTGCTCCTGATCCAGGTCATGGTCTTCAAATTACTTGCCATGCATCAGAGAACTGGACAATGCCTAAGGATGAGAGAAGAAGAATCAATGCCATTGAAGTGTGGTGCTGGAGAAGAGTACTGCGTGAACTGCCAAGAGAACAAACAAGTTTGTTATGGAAATGGTAAAGCCAAGTTGCTCTTTGGAGGAAAGGGTGTTGAAGAGCCATCTCATATACTTTGGTCATATTGCCCAGAAGAACTGGTCTTTGGAGAAGGACATCATGCTTCAAAGGGTGGAAGGATGACACAGGAGAGGAAAACCCTTGATGAAATGGATTGACACAGTGACTGGAACAATCCAGGTGTGTCAGAGACAGTGAGATTAGCTCTGGACCTGTTGTGCATAGCATCACTCTGAGTTTTGGCCAACACAATGGCATATAACAACAACATGTATTAATTTATAATTGCTGTAACAGAATGTTGTTCATGCTCTTCTGGTGGCTGAAAAATTAGTATTAGTCTAAAGATTGCTCCTACAGCTAGCCTGTCATCGTGTCCTTCTTTCTACTATTCTGTTTCTACCTCATCTTCAGTCATCCTGAAAATATGGTGTATTACCAGTCTTCACTTTTATTGTCTTTTGCATACCGTTTAAAGAATATTTCCCTTCCGATATATGTACTCTTATTCTCCATCCTATAATTTGACCAGCAATTTTTTTTGTGATTTTATTCGACTCTGCTTTTTGAAGGGTCTTTACATAGAGCGTCATCGCCCTCTACCGGTTACTTTAATTAATTTCCTGAAGTGTCCGTTTTCTGGACATGATGATAATTTCTTTTTTTATGTTCAGGGTGCTTAAGACCAGAATGCACAGCATAGATTTATGTAGTCTTCTAGCTGGTAAAACATTTTGCTTTAAGTGAGAGGCTGCATAAATATTCATTTCAAATACGACATTTTAGAAAGAGTAGATCGCGTCTATATAGTTAATCCAGGCAAAGCCAATGTGATTTCTGCATATTCTCAATTTAAGAAGAGTAAATGATTCCTGAGTAAGATGCCAGAAAATAGAAAAAAAAAATTACCCCATTAGTGCTGATAATGCTTACTTTGTCTTCAACTTTTTGTTCCAAAACAATTTTAATCACTGAAGGAAATTATGTCTAGTGAATGCAATGGGCAGTGATGCATAGCCCCCGCCAAAAAAAAAAAAAATTAACAAAATATATATTTCTGCCTGGTAATTATAGTAATTAGAATTATTATTTAGATGTACACATTAACACTAAGAAATGCAGAAAAGAAAATCGTAACTCAGAACCATGGAAAGCTCTGACTTTCAAGCTGGGTGGTTGTCATTCCAAGATCATAAAACAGTGGGAAGAATCTCATGAAACAAGACTATTTCAAGCAGAGAGAAAAGCTTTGAAAACTCCAAGCAGAGTTGGGTACTAAAACATGCTAAGCATAAATATTCATTTTAACACAGTGTCTCTAAAAATTACTTGTTGTTCTTGTTGTTGTTATGAGCGGTCAAGTTGCTTGCAAATCATAGTGACCCTATGTAAAAGAGCCATAAATCGCGCTTGATCCTGGGCCAACCTCACTATCTCAGATACACCTATTCCTACCACCTTAATCACTGAATCGATCCATCTCATCAAGGGTCTTCCTCTCCTGCATTGTCCCTCCACCCTCTGAAGCATGATGCCCCTCTCCAAGGTCTGACCCCTCCTTGCAAAGTATGTCAGATGAAGCTTGAGAATCCTTGACTCCAAGGAGCAGCCCCGCTTCACCCTCTCCAGGACAAACCTGTTTGTTCTCCTAGCAGTCATTCAACACTCTTCTCCAGCACCACAGCTCAAAGGCATCAGTTCTCTTTCTATCATCTCTAGTCACTGTCCAGCTCTCCAGTGCATAGCACACAATTGGAAGAATATGTTTTATGATGTCAAAAGTCTCTATAATGTTGTTCTATGTAGTGCCCTATATTCATAATCATGAATAAGTGTAGTCTAAAAATATCTGATGGCATAAATACTCTGCAGTGTGTTGTGTTTTTAACTAAAATGATGTCCATTTCCAGGTTTGACTCCATCAGCACTCCTTGACTGAAAGATGGTCTTCTCCTGTTAATAGCCTCAGAAATCTGATAAAGGATTGTTATGAGTCAGATTTTTACTTGATGACAACAGGGAGTTTGATTTCAATTTGGAATCCTAATTTTAATTCCCCCCCCCCATTTCTACCTGATTACCTATAAACGAAGCAGGAGTGGCATCCACTTCTTAAACCACATGCCTCCAGAAACTCTATGGACTTTGATAAATGTTGATAGTTGTAGAGGAGCGTCAGGCCTTTTGTTTATCGGGTTGCTATGAGTTGTGCTTGACCAGAAGGCAATCAATAACAACAGCAACAACATATAAAACAGAATTACCACTGGAGTCTGTGATTTGAGACCATCTATTTCTGAGGCTTAATCTGTATTTAACATTCCCCTCACCCCCACACCTTCTTATATGCCTTTCTGTAATTTAGGGTCCCACACAGAAAATGAATAGAAGAAAGTAGTGATGAGCTGATTCAACAAGTATTTTAGCATAGAACATCCTAGAGGCAGTTGGTTCTACTCTATCCTAGATGGTTAGTGACGAAAGGGGGGAAAATAATGATCAGAAATGATGAGAATGAAGTTGCTCTCTCACTGCACATGACCAGTGTTTATTGTATAATAGAGTGAGATTCATAGTGATACAATGTAAGAAAAAAAGTGATTGCTTTTTAAAGCTGATCACAGCCTCCATAGTGGTTGACATCAGTATGATGCTCTAAATGAAGCAGGAGTGGCTTCCACTTCCTAAACAACATGCCTCTGGAAACTCTTTGAACTTTGATAAATGTCGATAGTTCTAGAGGGTCTTTGAGCCTTTGTTCATAGGGTCGCGATGAGTTGTTCTCAACTAGACAGCAATCAACAACAACAAAAGTTACAGTAGTCAATAGTGATAAACAAGTATTATTGTAAACCATTTGGAAGGGTCATCCAGCTTCTTTACACAAAGGTCCTCAAGAACTCAAGGAAATTTAAATGAATACTGGCCTCCAAACATCTCACTAGCAACCTATTTCACTGTAACAACTTTTATTGAAAGCACTCTCATTTTATTTTAACCCACAAAGCAAGGATGTGACTTTGGTAAAACAAAATGATTTCACTGAAGACAGTGAAAGAAACAAAACTAAATAAAAACTGAGACTAAGACTTTGGTCTAATTTACCTCCTATCTTGTCTCTTTATGTTGCAATCCAATGTTTTATTTAGTTGATAAACACTCCTCTAATTACTACCAGGTAAGGCACTACATGTTGGTAAAATGGTTTTTGCAGTCAAAGGTTAGGAGGTAGGCAAGTGAGTATACAAAGCTGCTTTATTGATCATTCAGCCAATACTCTGATCCCCTCGTTAAATCAACACTAGTACCAGAGTAAACGTATAGCAATAACAGTTTGGGAGAGTGAACTTAAAGGCATAGAACTGCCAACAGTAGGTAGAAACTAGGGATAATTGTTTTATATTGACTGGAGAGATTCTCGCTAATGCATGTTTCTGATCATGTCAAGGTGAGGATTTGCTGCTGAATTTGGGATTCGCCAGCTGTGGGATGATGCCCAGTGCCTCTGTTCCCATCAGCAGATTATTTCTTGGTGTGCCAATATTTATTCTGTTGTTGAGGGAATTTCTTGTAGCTGGTTGTCTCAGTTTGATGCTTATCAGGAAGGATTTGGAGCAGCCTTGTACTTGCAGGGCTCAGGAGAGTAACTTTCATCTTTCTGCTCTCAGACAAGCCATCACAGGAAATGCTCAGAGCAGCTCATCGTGTTGGTTTCTTTCTTCACACTGTCTCATTTTTTTGGCAGTTGAGATAGAAATGGCTAGAGTAGCTCAAAAGATTAACTGAAGACATCAATGCCCTCTAATATTGAAGGTGTTTACTAGAAACCTTCGAGTCTTGAGGAAGAAGAATTGATTATTCTGCCTCTGTTATATGTGCTTAACCCCTTTAAAGTTGATTGTGAATTTACCAAAACAGTTTGTGTGCAAATTCTTAATGAATCAACAAGATACTGAAAAATTAGAATAAAATATTATATAAACCTCATTGGTTGACACTGAACTACTATAAATAATTCCTGGTGATGTAGTGATCAATAATTTGGCTGCTATAGGCAATCTCCTTCTGTGCAATTACTGACTTCCGCAGACTCACTGGATGGTCAGCTATGTGTCAGTTCTGACTTGATGGTAAATAACAACAAAAGAATGGAACAAAGGTTGCTGATTGGGATCCACCAGTTGCCCCACGGGTGAAAGGTGAGGCAGTATGCTTCCATAGAGACTTACAGCCTTGGAAATGCTACAGGCACGTCTTCAATGCCTAGGGAACTACTATGAGTAAGAACTGACTCAATTACAGATGGAAAGTGGGGGGATTTCTATTGAACTAACACCTGAAATTATGAAATGTCAGAGTATTGCTTTACATCATGTTATTAAAAGCCAGCCACATTCCAAACTTCACTTTATCAAGAGACTATTAAACTACTTTCATTAGCATAGTGCAGTAATAGACTTAAGAGTGCAATGTTTGGTGTTTTTTTGTTTTGTTTTGCTTTTTTATTCTAGGTCAGTTTCTGATATGTGTGGGGCCTTTATTTGAGAGACTTTATTTGAGCATCTCTAAAGCATAATGGAGTATCATTATTATAAATCAAGGTCCTTATCCTCAACTGTTCCACATTATATTTAATAAATAAAGTTTTAACTACTGAAGTTTACGGTCCAGTTGTTGAAAAGAAGACATGATAGGAGGTAACACTTTGAAAGTCTTCAACAAAAGTTAAAGACTTGATAATATCTTTCAAAAGCCATTTCGATTCATTTAAGTAATATTGGCTAAGTATTTTCTATGTATCAAATATTATATTGAACCTTCAGGTGTTGTAAAAAAATAAGCAAGTTCTTGATTTCAGGGTGCTCCAGAGCATATAGGGTAAAACAGAAGTTAGTTTAATATAGAATTCTGTTGAGTTACTGCCAAGTCAAGGTTCACTTGGACACTTGTGCACAAGTATTTCGAACCGTACTACAGAAATTGACACACCGCTAACTATAGGAGCTCTGGGGTCCTAGCAAGAAGAAGCTGTGCTACAGTCCTAAAGGCACACAGTTCAAATCTGCTGTGGGAGAAAGACAGGCAATCTCCTCCTTTGTAGTTCACTGTTTCTGAAAACACACTGAAAGGTCAGCTGTAAGTGTAAAGTACTAAAGTATAAAGTGTAAAGTACTAAACAACTTTATAAAGTCTAAAGTCCTACACAACAACATCTTTAAATCTCAATCAACAGTCATTATCACTAACATTAATGAGGCCCATAATAAACTGCTAAAAGAGGAAGGTTTTTATCCTGTATAAATATCTACATTTACAATGAAAAGGTTTTTTTTCCCCATTTCTATGTGTGGAACTGGCTCCATAGCTTCCACTCCAGGCGATTTCTGAAATCACCAGAAAGTTTTTCCTCCCTCTGAGCTACTTATTGTTGGATTTGAACATCCAGAGAGGTGTAGTCTTTGTGTTAGTAGAACAACACCCTACGCTCTATACCACCAGCGCTCCCTAGAGGAAAAGAATCACAGAAATAGTAGTTATTAAATAATATATTTACTGGATTATGAATTAAAGTTATAAGTTAAATTCTTAGTTGAATTTTTACCTTTGACTTCTATCCAGTGATACTATATTGACTATAAATACACTGATAAAAAAATTTGCTTCTATCATTTCAATGGATTTTAATCTTGGCTGCATATTTAAATTGGAGGGAGCTTTAAAAAACCCAAATACTCAGGGTGTACTCATTATCAGAGATACTTGAATCCATGGCGATTTAATATTATGCTTGATAATTTTAAAAGCTCTCTAATATTATTCTGAAGTGCAGCTATTGTTGGAAAAACAATGATCTGTGGCTTAGGGTAAGGTCGGCCATATAGTAGGTACTCAGTAATCATGTAAATCATTGTTGAAATTGTTGTAAGAAATAACTTTTTCAGATATTCCTACCTCAGACCAGTTGTTGTTGTTATGTGCCGTCGAGTCGTTTGCGACTCATAGCGACCCTGTGTACAACAGCCCTAAACTGTGCTCTATCCTGTGCCAATCTCATTGCCTCTGACACACCCATTCCAATTACCCCAGTCACTGAATCAATCCACCTCATAGAGGGTCTTCCCCTCCTGCGCTGTCCCTCTACTCTACCCAGCATGATGTCCCTCTCTAAAGACCTGTCTCTCCTTACAACATGTCCAAAGTATGTCAGGTGAAGCCCCAGAATCCTTGCCTCCAAGGAGCAGCCTGGTTTAACCCTCTCTAGGATGAATCTGTTTGTTTTCTTGGCAGTCCATGGTACATTCAATACTCTTCTCCAGCACCACAGCTCAAAGGCGTCAATTCTTCTTCTATCCTCCCTAGTCATTGTCCAACTCTCTGATGCATAACAAGTGATTGCAAAAACCATGGCCTGTATCAGGTGCACCTTAGTCTCCAGAGAGATACCGTTGCTCTTGAGTACTTTAGAGAGGCCCGTAACTGCAGACTTTCCCATTGCAATACGTTTTTTGATTTCCTGGCTACTGGTGCCAAGAGTGTTGACCGTGGAGTTGAGCAAACTGAAGCTGTGAACAATCTCAATCTCTTCGCCATCCATCCTGATGCTACCGATTGGTCCGGTGGTGAGAATTACAACTGATTATTTGTATCTACATACAATTTTTGTTGTTGTTAAGTGCCATCGAGTCGCAGGAGACTCATAGCGAATCTATGAAAGAGAGTCCTCAATGCTTGGGTGCCTTTCATCATCTCTAGGTTCATAGGGTTTCTGGAAGCAAGCTATTATGGAAGTGGATGCCACTCCTCCTTCCAACATACAATTGGGTGACATTAAAAGGTAAACCTATCATAAGTGACTGGAGATAAGACATATCCCTGGCTTACACCCTTCCTGATTGTAAATTATGCAGTGTTTCCTTGCTCTGTTCTAATGATGACTGCCTCCTGGTTCAAGTATAGTTTTCACATAAGCACAATCAAGTGTTCTGGGATTCCCATTCTTCTCGGAGTCAGCCACAGTTTGTTGTCATTACACAGTCAAATGCTTTGCATTGTAAATGAAACACAGATAGGGATATCTCCAGAGTACTGAAGAGTAACAATGTAAGTCTGGAGACTAAGATGAACCTGATTCAGGCCATGATCTTTGCAATTACGTACTATGCATCAGAAAACTGATGACTATGGCTAGGGATGATAGAAGGAGAATTGATGCATTTGAGCTGTGGTGCTGAAGAAGAGTATTGAATATATCATGGACTGCTAGTAGAACAAATGGGTTGCAAGGATTCTGAAACTCTGTCTGACATACTTTCGGCATGTTGAAAGAAAGGACCAGTCATTGGAGAGGGATATCATGCTTGGGAGAGTGGAGGGACAGTGCAAGAGAGGCAGACTCTCAATGAGATGGACTGATTCAGTAACTGGTGTACTGGGAGGTAGGTGTGTCAGAGACAATAAGATTGGCTCAGGATAGAGCAGGGTCAGAGCTATTGTACATATAGGGTCACTATGAGTCGCAGGGGACCTGATGGCAAATAATAACATAAGTAAAAAAAACAAAACAAAACAAACAAAACAAAAAACAAACCAACCAATAACATAGGTGACAGCTAAAGCAAACAATTGTAATTAATTTTTAAATATAAAATTATGATACATGCACACAATCAAGTAACTTCACAAGTAAAATCCTTTATAGTTCTTATGTTCCTTAATGTTCCTGAGTCAATTCTGGTTCATAATGACCCGTGTAACAAAGTAGAACTGGGTTTTCTTGGTTGTAACTTTTACTAAAGGGAGATCTGATGGGCAAGGAGCTATGGTACCAAACTAAAAGTAAGTGGTTTGAATTTACTAGTTCCTTCTCAGGAAAAAGATGAGCATTCTCCTCCCATGCTATTTATAGCCCCTGCCAACCAGTTTCAACTCAACAGCAATGAGTGAGGGAACCTTTATCAAGAATCACAAGGTCTTTTTCTGATAGATCTGTGGATGGGTTTGAACAACCAACCTTTTTGTTAGCAACCGGACTCTTAGACATTGTACCAAGGTTCATGTTCTATCTACCTATCCATCTGTCTTTCCATTTATCTGTCTATACTTCATGGGAAAGAGTTTATGCTCTAGGTAAAAGAGTTACCTGAGTCTAAAGATATTACCCAACCCAACCCCTACCATGCAACACACACACAAAGTTATAGTGGCAGTCACAGCATCAAAATGTACATGTGTCATTGTGGTGGTTAGGTGCCATTGAGTGAAGTAAGACTCATAGCAACACTGTAAAGAACAGATCTAAACCCTGCCTTTTCCTGTGCCATCCTCATTGTCTCTGACACATCCAAGCCCATTGCTGTTGTCACTGTGTTAATCCCTTTTGTGTAGAGTCTTCCTCTATTCCACTGACCCTTTCCTTTTCCAAACATGATGACCTTTTTTTCAAGGAATAACTTCTCCTAGCAATATTTTCAAACTACAAAAGATGAAGCTTTTCCATCCTTTCCTCCAAGGAGCACTCTGGCTGCACTTTTGCCAAGGCAAATCTGTTCATTCTTTTGGCAATCCATGGGATATTCAGTACTCTTCTCCAACACCACATCTCAAAGGCATCAATTCTTCTGTCATTCTTATTATACTTTCACTCTGGAACTTATCAAATCTT
>NW_006399855.1:5926617-5931376 GCF_000299155.1 Elephantulus edwardii | reverse complement strand
ATATAGATATAGATATAGACATAGATAGATATATGTATGTAGTGTGTGTATATATATATATATAGACTATCTGAAATAGTATTTTCAGTGTATTAAATTCAAAATTTGTCAAGCTGAAGCCAATTCTTGAGAATTTTGTACATTTGAGCAAGAAGAATAAATACACTGACACATACTCGGTTTTAACTTAAGTTGTATCAAGGTACGTAACCAGGACTGAAAGAAGGAAGCTCTTATATTTAACAAAGTATGCAAAACTAGTACACATATTTTGAATAAAAAGGTTTGCAATGAATATATTTTTGTTTCATCTCAGAAACTAGGAAAGAAAAGAGGAACCTAACTTCTCGTTTACTTTGCTTTAACATACAAGCTATCTGGAAACTATATGAAAATGAACCACAACTTCAAATGTCATCATCTGAGGGACAAAATGAACACAATAGTTATCATGAGACATCGCATAAAAGTACTAAGTAAATGCTTATTAAATAAATTTAAAAAATACATTCAATAAATATTTCTGAAATTATCACAAAGATCTGTATTTATACTCCTGTTAATACCCTCAATCAGTAAACGCAAACCTAGACTTGTTGCTATTAAGTGGGGTTCTTAAAGAATTATTTTTTTAATTTTAGTTAATTAAAATAGTGCCAAATTGATAGTACATTTGGAGTTAATTTATTAAGAAAGGAGGGATGTTATATTGCACTGACATGGTTATCTTTGTTGTTTTGTTATTTCTTTAAAATATTTCCAGGAAACTTCAAAGAGTCAAAAATACAGCAAGCAATTTCATATGTTTTAGTGATTTTCACCTTAAGGTATTTAATGGAATCTTGTTGTCTCACTTATTTTTGTTTTAAATGTTACCCAGGAACATAGGCCTTACATTTTAAGCTCATCCAGAGGTCTACAACAATTTATGAAGCTCTAAAGGTTGCTAGGACAGGATTTTCCCTCCCCCTTAAAATAGGCAGGGAAGTTGAAATAAAGAATGGATAACTTGAAAAAGCTTAGAAATAAATATGTGAAGAAAGCCTCCTTTAATTTAATTGATGCACATTATGTGAAGAAACTACCAAACATTTTGTAGAAAGAAATCTCTTAATACCCTCCTTGCCATTATTATATGTATGTGTTTGTATATTTGCTGAAGGTGGAAAAAAAGACATAGTCATAAATCAGTTATTAATATATAAAAAGATTATTAAATCTCACTATCACTGAGTCAAGGGAGCTCTGTGGCCTAGTGGTAAGGAGCTGTGCTTCCAAATCAAAGGCACATGGTTCAAACCCACTAGTTGCTCCAAGAAAGTTGGGAAGTTTCTTCCTATGCGATTTACAGGTTCAGAAAACCTACTAGAAGTTCAGCTATGAGTTGATTCCAACTTTGTGGCACATAATTGCTACCACAATGGTCATTGAGTCAAATCCAGCTCATAGTAATCCCCACCCCCATCTGGTTGTAGAAACTGCAAATCTTTTACAGGAGGAGACTGCCCATCTCTATCCTGAAGAGTGACTTGTGGATTTTGACTGAAGACCTTTTAATTAGAAGGCTGGCAAGTTATGCATGATGCCAACAGAGAGATTTTAAAAGACTAGTGTTATTTTTGTATGCCATCAAGTCAGAACCAATGCATAGCTGACCCTCCAGTGAGTTTTCAGATGCAGTGGAGAGGAGGTAGCTCATCGTATCTCCCATAGAGAAACTGATGCATTAGAACTAAAAAGCTTCAACTCACATACTTTGGGTGTGTTGCTAGAAGAGGCTATTCCTTGGAAAAGGATACCATGCTTGGAAAGGTGGAGGATCAAAAAGAAAGGAAGATCTTGAAAGAGATGGATTGACCCAGTGAGTGCAACAATGATCTAAAATGTGTCAGAAATGAAGATAACACAAAACATGATAGGGTTCAGATTTATTGATCACAGGGTCACAATGAATCATATTCGACTTGAGGATACTTATCAATTACAACTCAAAAGGAAAGCCTCATTATTTTTAGTAAAGTCTTTCCATTTCCACTCATTGTTTTTATAATATGGGACAGCATATACCAGGGTAATCACTTTAGTTATCAGGGGCTTCTGCAAAGTCCTGAAAAGCAGTGATGTTAGTTAATAGATTAAAGTGTGCCTAACTCAGGACATGGTGTTTCTAATCACCTGATATGCATCTGAGAGCTAGGTAATGAATAAGGATGACAGAAGAATCCATGTCTTTAAGTTATGGCACTGGAGAAGAGTACTGAATATCCTACTGACTGCCAAAAACCAAGCAGATATGTTTCTGAGATAGTGCTACCATAGTGCTCTCCAGAGGCAAGGATGATTTCATCTCCCATACTTTGCACATCTTCTTAGGAAGGGCTATTCTCTGGTAATGGACATCATGACTGGGCAGGTGGAGTGTCAGGGAGACGCATTGACACAGTGGCTGTAGCTGTGGGCTCAAGTATGATAGAGATGATGAGGATGGCACAAGATAAGGTCACATTCAGATCTGTTGTTCATGATGTTTCTATGATTTATACTCAATAACACCTACCACCATCACCAACAGTCTGGATTATGGTTGATGGAAGAATCTACTGCTGTGAAATAACAATAGGAAGTCTTTTGTGTAACTTTATTGACATACACGTAAGATAGAATTTTTATCAGTAATAATGACATATAGATATTAATTTGCCTATGATGCTTATCCTTCAGTGATAGTAAAATTATTAACTAATAGTCTAATCATTTTCATTTCTTTTTTTAATTATTTTACTAGTTATCCTTCTATTTTGACAATAATGGTCTTATGCAGTATTTGTCCATATGAGGCTGCATAATTTCACTCAGCATAATGTTCTCCAGTCTCCCGTAAGTGATATAGTATTTTTTGAAATCATTGCTCCTGAGTGCTGCATAGTATTCCATTGGGTGAATGTACCACAATTTCTCAATCCATTCGATTGTTGTTGGACATTTGGGCTGTTTCTATGTTCTTGCAATGGTGAATAAAGCTGTTAGGAACATTGGTGTACAAATCTCTATTTGTGTCCCAAATCTTTCTCATCAAAAACTTTTTATAACAGAGTAAAAAGAAAGCCTACTGACTGGGAACAAACATTTGGCAATATTATCTCAGACAAGGGTCTCATTACACAAGTTTACAGAATACTCATTTTCATTTCTAAGGAACACTTTAAGGAACACTTATTTCTTAAAAGAGAGGATTGTTGTCCAAGAAATCCATGATATTTTCAATATTTTCATCAACATCATAATTCAAATGAAAGAATTCTTCTTTGGGCTTCCATATGCTTTATCTGGCTTTCAGATACATCTGAGATAATTGAAAATTTGCATCTCTTTCATTCAATTGACAGGTATCTGTCTTCAAAATTTCCTGGCATATACACGTGAATGCTTCCAACATTTTATTATTTTTACAACATTTTACAAAATTATATTCCATGAATTGTTGAAATCTTATTTTTAACAAGTAATGTGAGTTTTCAATAGACTTTTCCTTCTGCATACCAGCTTTTGATTATCTGCTACTTCTTAAAATGGTTGAAAAAGAAACAATTCTTTTTTGTTACAATGGCTTTCTGCATTTTTCCTGTGTTTTCCTATTTTTAAAATTAGGACTTGAATGAAAGCTTGCAAAGTACATTTAACCATGTATTAATTTTAGTTTATGGTATTAATTGCAGTGTTCACAATGCAATCACACTTTTCCTCTTTCCTTCTTATAATTGTTATTTTTATTAATTTTTCTATCTTGCCTCTTCCTGTCTTCTTGGTTTTATTCTTAATTTGCTCTCTTCACTTTAAATGGTTTATAATTCTAAGAAGCAAGTGCCTGCATGATGTTGTTGGTCATGTTATAGGCCTGTCTATTGTTGAAGGCATAGCAGTGAGTTTTGTTACAGCTTCAATGACTGCCTAAGGGTCACAGCCTGGGCTGCTTCAACAGGTCAATTGGATTAGTAAACCTGGCGCTTCCCCCCGCCCCCCACCCTGTTTTTTAATTAGAGATAACTTTATTGAAACATGCAAACAGTCTTCATACTGGAAATGACAAAATATTTTAATGGAAATTAAATTTCCAGATAAATTAACACCTGGCTTTTAAAACAATTTTGTGTTTCTCCCCCTTTGTTCCTCTCCATTCTCTCAGCATCTTCTACTGTGATCCATCTGAGAGTCATCAGCAGGAATGCTGAGTAGCTACCTACTTGCAACTTGCTAATTGCCTGTTGGTGTGATCTTACTTTTAGGTTTTGCGCATTTCATTGTAATACTTTGTCTTCTTGAACTGCTCTTTGAAGTTGTCTGTTCAGTTATATTCTGACATCCATTTCAGTGTTTTCTTTGTTTTCTGTCCTTTTATAACCTTTCTTTATGTATGATGCACTTTTATCATTCCATACCTTGTGTACACTCATTAGTGTTCATGCTTTGAGACTATCTTTGAGATATCTCTAAATTCATTTGAGAGAGGCTTCAGCTTGCACTTTGATCCATATGAATTTCCTTCTACTTCACCTTTCTCATGAACAATGGTTGATCTGTTTTACTGTTGTCCCTTGTCTTTGTTTTGACTGATGTTATTGGCCTTCTCTAGTTCTTCTTTCACAGATACAATTGATTTTTTTTTATTTTGTATGTTGAAGTACTTCAAGATCTAGAAAGTACTTCAAGTAAAAAAAGTTATTTCTAGATCCATCTTGAAGTACAACATCGTGAGTGACAG
>NW_006399855.1:5915454-5923586 GCF_000299155.1 Elephantulus edwardii | reverse complement strand
GTAGTCAACCAATCTCATGCAGAGTCTTCCTCTTATACATTGTCCCTTGACCATTCCAAGTATGATATCCTTCTCCAAGCATTGATCCTTCCTGGCAACATGTCCAAAATATACCAGACAGAGCTTCGAAATTCTTGACTCCAAGGAACAGCTTGATTTTACCCTCTCTAGGACAAACCTGTGTGTTCTCTAGTCCGTAGTTTGTTCAATAAACTTTTTCAGTACCAGAACTCAAAGGAATCAATTCTTCTAACATTTTTACTATATTTTTTAAAACTATTTTTAATGAAAGGTTACAGAGATTTTGGATTTCCTGCCCAACCTCCCCCATTCGCTCTTCTTTTTGAAAAGTAAAAGAAAATATTATTATTATACAATCCCTCCCCCAAGTCCACTCCATTATGCAGCCTTCATTTTGAAAAGGAAAGGAAAAAAATTTTTTTTCATTGTTATACAATCCTTCCACCTAAGTCCACTCCACTATGCAGTCTTCCTTCTGGACTCCTGTCATGATAATAATATCAAATCATACATCCCTTTTAAACAGTTCTTTCCCTCATCTTCTAATATTCTTAGTTATTGTCTAGCTCTCTGCTGCATAACAAGTAATTGTGAAGACCATGGCTTGAATCAGGTGCACCCTAGTCGCTAGACTGACTTCATGGCTCTTCAGTACTCTGGGGAGGCCCCTGAGATTTTCCTTATGCAATTCATCTTTTGATGAGATTTTCCTTATGCAATTCATCTTTTGATTTGCTGGATGCTTGTACCAAGAGTGCTTAGTGTGGAACCAGTCAAAATGAAATTATTAATAATCTCAGTCTCTTCTCCATCTACCAGACTGCTGCCAATTTGCCCTGTGGTGAGAATCTTTGTTTTCTTGATATTGAGCTTCAATCCATATGGAAGCCTGCAGTCCTAGAACTTCTGCAGCAAGTACTTCAGGTACTCTTCAGTTTCAGCAAGCAGGGTAGTGTCATATGCATAACACAGGTTATTGATTAATCTTCTATTGCTGATACCACATTCCTCTCATACTGCCCAGCCTTTTGTTAGATCTGTTCTGCGTATAGATTGAAAAGGTATGGACAGAATGTATCCCTGCAGGAGCCCTTCATGATTTTGAACTATGCAATGTCTCCTTGCACTGTTCTTACAACTGTCTCCTGGTCCACTTACAGGTTTTGCATAAGCACAATCAAATGTTCTGGGATTCCCCCTTTGAGTCAGCCAGAATTTGATGGGATCTACACAGTCAAATGTCTTTGCATAATCAATGAAACACAGATAGACATTCCTCTGGTACTTAATGTTTTCAGCCAAGAAACATCTAACATTAGCTATAATATCTCTAGTACCACAACCACTTCCAAACCCAGTCTTTACATCTGATAGTTCTCTGTTGACATGCTGCTCCAGTTGTTTTTGGATAATTTTCAGCTGAATCTTGCTTGTATGGGATATTAATGATATTGTTCAAGAATTTCCACATTCTATCAAGTCACCTTTCTTTGGAATGGGAACAAATATAGCTCTCTTCTACTATTCCTCTGGTACTTCTCCACTTTTTGCTAAGAAACGTCTAACATTGGCTGTAGTGTCCCTAATGCCATAGCCTCTTTTAAACCCAGCCTGCATATCTGGCAGTTCTCTGTTGATGTACTGTTTGATTTTTTTAAAATAATCTTCAGCAGGGTCTTACTTGGGTGTGCTATTAGTGATATTGTTCAATTTCCACACTCTGTTAGATCTCCTTTTTTTGGAATGTGAATAAAAATGGATCTTTTCCAAGTTAGTTGACCAAGTAGTTATCCTTCAGGTGTGTTTGTGGACACACACACACACACACACACACACACACAGAGTTGTTTATATGTTCCCTTATATCACCAGTGACTTATAGCGACCCTATGTATAAAAGCTTTTCCCTGTGCTCTCTCCTGAGCCAACTCTGTTGTCTCTGACACACCTACCGCTTTATCCCAGTCACTGAGTCAAAGCCACCTCATTGAGGGTCTTCCTCTCTTGTGCTGTCCCTCCACCCTCCCAAGCATTATGTCCCTCTCCAAGGACTAGACCTTCATTGCAGCATGCCCAAAATATGTCAGACAAAGTTTCAGAATCCTTGCCTCCAAGGAACAACCAGATTTCACACTCTCTAGGATAAATCTGTTTGTTCTCCTCGCAGTCCATAGTATATTCAATATCTTCTCCAGCACCACAACTCAAAGGCATCAATTCTCTTTCTATCATACCCAGTCATTTTCCAGCTTTCTGATGCATAGTAAGTAACGGCAAATAATATGGCCTGAATCAGGAGTACCTTAGTCTCCAGACTGACAGTTTTGTTCTTCAGCACTCTGGAGAGGTCCCTGAGAGCGACTTTCCCAGTGCAATTCGTCTTTTGTTTTGCCAGCTATCTATCCAATTGGCCCTGTGGTGAGAATCTTTTGTTTTCTTGATGTTGAGCTTCAATCCATATTGAAGTCCTTGATATTCTGCAGCAAGCTCTTCATGTCCTCCCTAGTTTCAGCAAGCAAGGTTGTTTCATCTGCATAACATAGGTTGTTAATGAGTCTTCTTTCAATCCTGATGCCACATTTTTCACCATAGTACCCAGCCTCCTGGATGATCTGTTCTGTATATAAATTGAAAAAGTATGGAGCTAGGATATATCCTTTCCTGATTTTGAACTATGCAGTGTTTCCTTGCTCTGTTCGAATGACTGCCTCCTGCTCCATAGGTTTCACATAAGAACAATCAAGTGTTCTGGGATTTCCATTCTTCTCAGGAAAAAAGTTTAAAATAAAAATTTCTTTGTTATTGAGTCAAAATTGACATAACTGACCCTCTGGAAGATTTTCAGGGGCTATAAATCACATTGGAGGGGATTACCCAATTTTTTCTCCTGCTGATTTAGATGATTGAAACCATGTACTTTTGGGTTTGCAGTGCAACTAGACAACCAGAGAGAAGTTTAAGATCTTCTTAATAGAGCATTAGAAATACTTTTAATTAATAAATACAATCAATGTAAGAAGAAAGAGGGGATAGTTTAAACAGTAAAGGGAGAGAAATGCAACATATTGAACAGCTTTGTCTTTTTAGTTCTTCATTGAGAGATTAAGATGTGATGTTAGATATAGAAGCAGAGATGGAGATGTATATGGAGATGGAAATGTTGACATATAACATTTTTTACCTTCACATGTAAACATGCATAATTCAGTAATATTATGTACATCTCACATGTCTTTTTATTATTAACTGAAATTTGTTTTGAAATTTTTATTTATTAACTATTTATGCAATCAAAATTGCCATTCTACAAATTTAAGCTGAGAAATGATGAATGTTCTGGAATTCAGATTTATATTATGAGGAAATTCTACCCAACTGACCATTTACGCCACTATCCAAGGCACTAATAAAGTAATAATTAGATTTTTAACCGATGACTGTTAATAATGGAATCCTCTTATTACAAAAATTATCTTGCAGTCAAAATCTGCTAAATGAAGTAAAAAATACACTCATAGAAAATATGTAGCTTAATCTCCACAAGATAAATTAAGGTATTTAGATAAGAAATGAAAAGAAAGCTAATAAAATGAAAATATCATATCAACTATAGATTTTTTTAATTTATTTTGATAAGATGGTAAAAATCTTATTCAGAAACATAAAGAAAAATTGCCAGGTCAGTTTTCGCCCCAATATTTTTCTGAAGTTCCTCTATGCAGAGTCCACCCTCTGTAACCAAGAGTATATTCTTGACTGAAAATGTCTCTGGTTTCTTTTTGAGTAACTGAAAGAATTTGCATGTGAATCGTTCAGAGCTACAAATGCAATCCTACATAAGATCTTTTTATAACTATATCTTCCTTTGACGCTTATAGAATAAAGAATGTTATAAAAGTCATATTCCAAGGAAATCAATGAATTTTTTAAAGCAGCTATTCACTATTGAAAAGATCTTCTTTTTAGTTCAAACTAAATAATAGTTCCTTTTTTTCCACTTTCCCTATGAGTCTATGCATTTCAATTGTAATTCTTAGGTTAGGAGAGACAGAAAAGAAACTGCTAGAATTGACTATTGGTTCCTTCAAATGCATCCAGTTTTCTTTGTTCAAGTATAAAGTATGCCTTACGAGAAGAAAAGGGTTTTGAATTTCTCCTTGAAATTTAAATAAATTGGCCATAGTAATTCTTTGCTAACACTAAATAGTTCTTATTCTGGCCCTGGGGAGCATCTGTGTGTTCAATATATCTTGTTCACTAGGAAATCAGTGTATGAATTCATTTCTTAAAATCTAGCATTGCTATTATCTTTTAATAAATATTTTTCATTGATATTTGAATATAGCCAAAGTTTCTTGACCACTACACTCTTAAAAACTCAGTTAACTAACCGAATTTTTATAGCTTATTTACCACTACCTTTCATGTATCTGCTACATTAAGGGATCTAGGATTTGTGCACCAGATTTAATGACTATCATGTCATTTGCATATACTGTAGAATATTTATAAGATGTTCAGCACAGGACCACAGAGAATGTTAGAGTTAACTTAGCCCAAATGTAAGAGTGTTCACGCATTGTAAAGAATATTTTTCTATAGTTTCTTCACATAGGAATAAAGAACTCATTAACCAGATCAATAGTATATGAAGTGCTGTAGGATGTGCTGGTCAATATTAGTAAAGTTGACATGTTCTACATAACAGCTGCAATGTAGACAAATATCTGTGACACTTTACAGAAACCCACCATAATTTGCCATGCTCTTCTCACGGTCTATAAGGGTCATATTGAAAGAGATGTAATGAAGATCATCATGCGAACCTCCATCAGTTCTTTGATGGCAGCGCTAATCTCTGAAGAATAAAATATTTTCAAGGAAAATTTACGAAAGAGATTTTCATACAAGCAAAACTGAAGAGAATTGATAACCAAAAGAATATATTTCATACAATATGATCCTCATATTAAAAACAACTCTTGCTGTTGAAATATTAAAAAAAGACATTAGCAAATATGTAGATAAATATAAATAAATATTGACTGTTGTTGTTGTTATGTGCCGTCGAGTCGCTTGCGACTCATAGCGACCCTATGTATAACATTCCTAAACTCTGTCCTGTGCCAATTGCACCGCCTCTGACACACCCATCCTGATTACCCCAGTCACTGAATCAATCCACCTCATAGAGGGTCTTCCCCTCCTGCACCGTCCCTCCACCCTACCAAGCATTATGTCCCTCTCCAAAGACCTGTCCCTCCTTACAACATGTCCAAAGTATGTCAGACGAAGCCCCAGAATCCTTGCCTCCAAGGAGCAGCCTGGTTTAACCCTCGCCAGGGTGAATCTGTTTGTTTTCTTGGCAGTCCATGGTACATGGTACATGGTAAAAATATTGACTAGAAAATATTTTAATAATATCATTTAATATGAGTTGATTAAATATTAATGGAAAGAAAAATAGGTAAACCAAAATATTATATAGCACACTTGTTGGTATGTATTGTCGAGTCAGAGCTGACTCCTTGATGACACACTAGTGTGTTTTGAGTGGCTCTTTTGAGTTGGAAGTGCAATTCCTTATCACTAGGTGATCAGAGCGTTGTATATACTATAACTTTATGCAAATTACCTGTACCTTCTGTTATTTGTCAAATACTTCCTTACATAGGGAGATATATTTTAGACATGATATGCTAAGATTTTACATTAATAGGTTTCAATACCATACACAGCAGCTCTTATAAAAGTATCTCCTGGAGGAGATGGCAAAAACCAGCATGTGCTATTTGAGTTCAAGTATGGTCAGTTTCTCAGAAACAACTGATTTTGTTGTTGTTGTTAGGTGTCATGAAGCCCACTAGAAGACACAGTGACTGAATGAACAACAGATATGAACCTTGTCCTGTCCTATGTCATTCTCATGATTTCTGATATGTTCAAATCCATTGTTATAGCTACTGTGTCAATCTTTCTTGTTAAGGTGGTTCTTCTCTTTCTCTGACCCTTCACCTTTCCAAGAGTGAGTGTTGTCTTTTTCAAAGAACTGGTCCCTCCTGACATAATGCCTCAAGTATGTGAGATGAACTTTCACTATTCTTGCTCTAAGGGGTACCCTGTTTGCATTTCCTGATGAAATATTTTTGTTCTTGTGGTGGTCCATTGGATATTCAGTATTTTTCTCCAAAGACACAATTAAAATGCATCAGTTGCTCTTCTGTGATCCTTATTCATTACCCAACTTTCAGATGCATCAGAAGTAATTGAAAAGACCATGACTTGGTTTAAGTGTGCCTTGGTCTTTAAACTGACAACTTTATTCCTTAGTACTTTGCAAAAGAAGCAGATTTTCCCAATGGTGTATGCCTTTTTTATTTCTTGGCTGCTTTTACCATGTTTGTTGACTTGGGATCCAAGTTAAAGAAAATTATTGACAACTTCTGTCTTTTGTGTCATGATATTGCCTGTTGGCCCATTGATGAGGACTTCTAGTTATTCATAGGATTTTCGAAAGTTTATTATTTCTGAAGTGTGGATCTGGAAATTATCTTTTCGACTATGAATGTGACTCTATTTTCCTCCATAGTAGATCACATGGTTGTCTAATTCAAAGTGGATAATGCCAGTCAGTCTCAGCTCACTAAAGCCTAGTATGCCAATTTGCTCAACATTTTTCAAGCTGAAGGAACTGCAAACAAATTCAAGCCTTGAGTTGCCTCAAGAAAGATGCTATGGGCTAAATCTTGAGTAATTCATAAAGTACAAAAGAGGGAAGTAATACAGAAGAATCACTGTATCAAAAAGAATTAGTTGGCACTGAAGAACTTCAGGAACTAACATATTAACAAGAGGCAGTAGTGATGAAGGATGGAATTTAAATTGCTTTGAAGCCGTTGGAAGAAATTAAGGCCCCAGGAATCATTGGAATACCACTTGACATGTGTCAACTAACAGATGTAGCCATGGATATGTTTACCAGTTTAAGGACAGAAATTTGGAGGACAGCTACCTGGCCAACCGACTGGAAGAGGTTCATATATGTCCCCATTCCCAAGAAAGGTCATCAAACAGAATATGGAAATTGATGATCAATTTAATTATATCTCAAGCAGAAGATAATTTAAAAAATGACTAGAACATTTCATTGATGAGGAACTACCAGAAGTTCAAGATGATTTTATAAGAGGCCTTCACATAAGGTATATCACTGCTGATATCAGATGAATTTTTACTGAGAGCAGAGAATACCAAAAGAATGTCTATCTGTGTTTTATGCAAAGGAATGTTCATGTGTGCTTTGTAAGAAATTATGGCTAACATTGAAAATAATGAAAATACAAAAACACTTAATTTTTATTACATAGAATCTATATATATAGACCAAGAAGCTGTTTGAAAGGAGTTAAGAGAACAACATATGGTTTAAAATAAGAAAGGGGGTGTGTCAGGGAGTTATCCATCCTTTCTCTTTATCTATTTAATTTCTATGCAAGGTAAATAATTTGCGAAGCCAGACTTTATGATGAAAAATATAGAGTCAGGATAGGAGGAAGACTCATCAATAGTCAGCATTATGCAGCTGATACAACTTTGCTATCTGAAAGTGAGAAGAAGGCTGTGAAAACATTTGCTGCAGAAGATAAAAAACCATAGGGAGATGGGTTGATTACTGGATTATTGATTCTATTCAATGGTTCTGTGTGTCAACCACTGCAAAAAAACCATGCTGTTTGGGTTACTATGTCTCTTTAGTTAAGTTCTAAGATAAGCAAGAGTTTTGCCTCCTCCTCCATTTTTATTTTTCAGAAAATCTGCTTATTAAAGGTGTCATTCCTTTCTAAATAAACCAGCCAGTTGTCGCCAGGTAGGTCATGTCCTCCTGCTCATTTTAGCAAGCCAGGATTGTTATAGTCATAGCTTGTGATATTGATGTGTTTTCTATCTAATCTTAATGCCACATTTTTATTCATATTACCCAACTTCTAAGTTTGGTGAAAGGATATCTATATTTGTATCTGTATCTATCTGTCTATTTATCCATACCTACATCTCTATCTATTTATCTATTTTCATATCTATGTATGTATGTGTATGTAGTATGTATGTAT
>NW_006399855.1:5900136-5910709 GCF_000299155.1 Elephantulus edwardii | reverse complement strand
GGATATGTGATTAGGTATTATTGTCATGACAGGAGTCCAGAATGAAGGCTGCATATTGGAGTGGACTTGGGGGGGAGGAATTGTACAGCAATGAAAGAATTTTACTTTTCAGAGAGAAGAGTGAACTGGTGAGGGGGAGAGAGAAAAGTACAGCAATGAATCAATGAAAATAAACTAAAATCTCTGTAAACTTTCATTAAAATTAATAATTAAAAAAGGAAAAAGACTGATAACCCAATTATAAAATAGGCAAAAGAAGTGGAAAGAATCTTCATATAGGAAGATATTCAAATGGCCAACAGACACAAGATGTAATGCTCCAAATCAATGGCAGTAAGAGAGATGCAAATCAAAACCACATTGAGATACCATCACACTCCAGTAGCAGGACAGCAAGTGATAAATGTTGGAGAGGATGTAGTGAGAGAGGAACTCATATAGATTGTTGGTGAGATTGTAAATGGTACAACCACTCAGTTTGGAGCTTCCTCAAAAAGCAGAACATAGAAATTCCATATTACAGAGCTATTCCATTGCTTGGCATATATCCTGAGAAAAGAACTGAGGCTCAAATTGAGACTTGTACACCAATGTTCAAAGCACCATTATTCATCATCTTAAGAACATGGAAACAGCTATATGTACAATGGAATGGATTGAGAAGTGGTGGTACATTCATAAAATAGAATACTACACAGCACACAGGAACAATGATTTTGTAAATTACAACTTAACTTGGGAGAGACTGGAGAGCATTATGCTGAGTGAACTAACTCAGTTCCACAAGGACAAATACTGTATGAAACCATTATTTTAGAATGAGTATGAGGATCCGGGGGGGGGGGCGGGAGGGTGGAAACAGAGGGGTGAGAATGCAAAGCTGTTAATCATAAGGTTGCACAATTCAGTGTGTGTGTGTGTGTGAAGGCATGGGAAGAATCTTTTGTGAAAAACAATGTATTTAAACTTTGTAAATAAATTGGTATAAAATAGGGGGGAAAATTAAAAAATACTGTAGAAATAAGTATCAGGGCATGAGAAGTGGCTTCTAATAGAAATATATTTTGAGGTGACAATATATTCTAAACTGAGGATAAAATAAATAGGATTCATCCCACCGATCTGAGGATGATCCAACATTTAAAAATACATGAATGTAATTCATGTTATCATCAGAAAGTAAGATCCTTTGTGTGATTATATAAATAACATAATCAATAAAAGTATATTTGACACAACCCAGCACTATTTCCTTTCTAAAACTCTTAGCAAAGGAGAAGTAGAAGACATATTCTTCACCTTGATAAAAAATATCTACAAAACCTACAGCTAACATCACACTGAATGAAGAGAAACTGAACATTTCCTCCTAAGATGTGAGGATATGAGGATATCCTCTCTTATCACAGCTACTTAATGTTGTTCTTGGGGTCCCAGCTAGTGAAATTATGTATTAAAAAGAGTTAAAAGAAAAAAGCGAACTATGTTTTTATTCACAGATGACAGGATTGTGTATGAATAAATACTCTCAAAACCTACAAAAATATGAGAATATTTTGTGTGAGAAAACTAAGGTTTAGGAAAACATTAGTAATTTAACAGAAAATTGTAACTAAAAAAGGAGACTTTAGAAATGATCACAGGCAAATGCCACACCTGCCAAACATTTGAACGTTGATCCATGTGCAGGTTTAAGACCAGGACACAACAATGTAGGACTAGCATAAAAAATAACGCTGATCTTTCTCTGAGGTCATGCAAGGAGCAGAAATTATGACTGTAATGTCTGTCTAGAATAATACCATGTTCCAAAAGAACATATTTAAGCAACAAAACCCATGAAAATAGTTGCCTGGACAGTTCTTTACTTGATTATAGAAAGGATAATCTTGAAAATGGAGATGCATTGTTGAAGTCAAGGCAAATAGTAAGAACACAAAAATCTTGGGAGTGTACGTGTATGTATGTAAGTTTGCAAGGTATATATGTGTTATGGAATGAAATTTAAATTTCAGAAATATATACTGTAGCCTAAGAGGTGGCCAAGTGTGTAAGACATTGTGCAGCCATTCTAAAGGCTGATGGCTTGAATTCCCCAGTTGGTTGTGGGGGATAATGCACCATCTCCTATCCAACTTACAGCCCATGAATCCTGCTGGAGAGTTAGCTATAAATTGCTTCCAAATCAATAGCACATAACAACAACAACAACAACAGAAGTAAATATTAGTATGACAGATTAATTATCTTAGAGCTACAATTATGGAAATTCTTTTCTTTTTTCCATTTAAAGAAGCGATGAATTTTCCCATTAAGGAAAAAAACAAACAAAAAAAAACCACCAAAACTGTTACTACTCAAGACATATTCTTAAAATAACCTACTTCTTATTTCACTTGCTACACGCTTACCCAGCAAACAGTCAGCTTAGCCATTGTTTTCCATTTGGGACAAATACAATTGTTTCTTTTTGTATATAACCATGAGAAGGTAAATAATACTACTTACTCTAGGGTCCTAATGTACATCTTCAGTTCCTCACTACAAGAGTTATTTGACGAGGATGAAAGAGGATATTCTCACTAAGAAATGATAAAAATATTACTATAGTGCTGGGTATCAGTACTTATTATGTGTACTCATTAAAACAGAATTTCACATGCAAAAATAATGTTCTGAATAGTTCTCTGAAATATTTTGAAAGATATCATGAGAGTTGCCATGAATTGTTCACATCTCAATGTCTCAAAACATTGAGGTAATTGAGATAAAGGACTTTTTCTTTGCTTCCTTTTTTTAAAGTCACCGTGTTTATGACTGGTGAGCCACTCCAGAACCCAGGGTGTAAAAGCACCCCGTTACTGAGAAGATTTTGTAAATTAAGTCTCTTTGTACCTTGGAGAATATATGATTTAGGTGACTTACAGAGCACAGAAAAATATAAAGGAAAAAATAACACTAGCCTTTTCAAGTGCAGCTTCATTGAACAGCCTATTTTCTCTGTGAACCACACAAGTCTGACAACAGAGACTAAGAGATATTAAGTCTGCACAAAGAGATACACGAAAGCCCAGTATTTCTTTTATGTTATTATCTGGATCTGGGTTCCAGGTGCATGGTTTCAAATAATAAAAGCATGTTTTCAAATAGAGATCCCTCTCCCAGTACAGTGAATAACTAATACTCAGTGAACTTAGTTTTCAGAGGTCTAGACAAGTGGATGTTTATGTTAATAGAGGTATCACAGACGTTCCAATGGAGTAAAACAATTAATATAATTGCCTTAAAATTAGAGTTGTGATTATAGAGTTGTGTTGGCTCTTTGGTGATAGGTATATCTTGGTGCTATTGATCCCTCACTAAAAATCTCTTTTGCACTCTGATTCCAATGTTATGACATGTGAGAACGGTTTCTTACACATTTCAGTGTTTATTCTAAATCACTGGTTATCTCTGGCTGTTCACCATGAAGGAATTTTTTAGCTTGAAAGTAACAATTCCTTTAAATTCTTTCAAAATATCTATCTTTAATTTGAAAATTTCATATGATTCTTTGAAAAACATAATTTTCCATGTTATGTAAAAATATTAAAACAGTATTCCCAAAGTAAAACAAGGTGGCATCTACCTTTTGCAGTAATAAAGGGCATATACAGTTATAAGTCTAGAGTTTTCAAATGGGCCTTATAAACACAAACATAAATAGGAAAAATGAAGCTATATGCTGTTACAAGGAAGATGATGTCACAAAATTACTTTTTTAATTACTTTCAATGATATCTTTCTGTATGAAAATTAGTAAAAGATCATTCCTGGAAAATAACAGGAAACTATTTTTAGACTTTCTTTATGTCTAAATGAGCAAGGAAAGCAAATAATCAAACTTTAGAATCTACTCTCCTCTTCTTGTTTTCTAATTATTATAGAGCCTCAATTGCTTGAGTTGATTTTTAACTTGCTAAATAGTAATTTCTCATCATGTTCCTTTCCCCATCATATGAAAATGTAAAGTTACATCAATAAAGTAAGGTAGTTTTACAAGCTAGTCGTTATTGTTTTTTTAAAATTTTTTATTTCATTGAGCTGTGCTGTAGCAAAATTCTTTTTTTTTTTTTTTTTTAGCAAAATTCTTAAGAACTAATACATTAGCGAATCTGGATAACTGGTTTACTAGCATTACAAGAGTAGAAAAAGGTGAGTTCCAAAGCTTCGAAAGGTAATGAGGGATACTTAATTTCTAAGGCCTTTGATAATATTTACATAGATTCTGGTAGGAGCTGATCTTGAACAAGTAATCATCCAGCTCAAAGAAGATTTTGCCTTCATAGCATAATTTTCAAGGGACATTGTAAATTGCACAGGAGCAGAGGTCTTGTCTTTCTCTAGAGGAGCAGCTGGTGGATTCAAACCTCTTGCTTTTGGTTTGGCAGTGTAATTCCTTATCCATTAGGTCACCCGAGTAATGTAACCACCTCATATTTTCTTTAAAGAGATTGTTCTAATATCAGCAAAAGAAACCATTATTTATTTTTTTTTCTGTTTATAGTATATTCCACTACTAACAAATGGCCTTATGACTGGCAGTTCAAATCCACCAGCCACTTCTTAGGAGGAAGTGGACAATCTCTTTCCTTTGAAAACCCTTGGAAACCAGTTGGAGGGTTATTCAGAGTCAGAATTTACTGAACGGAAGTGAGTTTGCTCTGAAGCTAAAAAGTAAATTTATTGCCCCTGGTAACTACACTACAGGGAAAATAGATATAGTTCTTGTCTCAGATATGATTGCACAATCCTTAAAATAGACTTTCTGACTGTCCTCGCCTTTTTATTTTTCTTCTGCTTTTCTATCAGGATAGCTTTATTCTTAAAGATCAACTTCATTTTATGGGAAGGCACATGACCATGCAAAACTCTGGATTCACATTAGAGAAACCTTCCTTTGTAACCTATAATTAAAAAAAAACAAACAGAAAAAAATCAGAACCCAAAACAACAACCTCAAAGGAGCCTCTGAATGAGCTTATTTGTGTACCTTGTTTAGTTTCTTCTTTGTGTACAGAAGGTGGGATTACATATCACTACAGACAAAAAATGAAGTTGACTGACTCTGGGAGGTAAACCCACATAAAGACATATTGCGTGCATGTTATGTATTACTATTAATTTTCTATCATGCTGCATAAATACTTTTTGGTTTCATTTTACAGATTGAAAGCCTTTGGCAATTCTACTTCAAGTAAGTCTGTTGGTGCTTTTAAAAAACAACTGGTAGTCACTTCTTGATAGTTCTTATACTATTTCAAATCTTCTCATAATGCTATTATTCACTCAGTAGATTATAATATAGTAAAAATATAAATTATGTGCACTCAAAAGCATGAAATTCATGTCGTTACTTTATGGCATTGTTCACTTTATTGTGGTAGAGTATGACTGAACCTGAAATATCTCAGGGGTATGCTTATATTTATTGTTGTTATGATGAACCACTGAGTTAGAACTGACTCATAGTTAACCATTCAGTGGATTTTCAAAGGCTGTAAATCGTATGAGAGGAGATTGCCCATCTTTCTTCCATAGAAGAGCTGGCAGATTCAAACCCCAACTTTTGGGACAACAGTACAATTCCTTACCACTAACTAAGCTTAGAGCTCCGTGCTTGTTGTTGTTAGGTGCCATTTAATTCAATATATCTCTTAGTAACTCTATGAACAACAGATCTGAAACCTATCCTAGTCTGTGCTATTCTCACAATCTCTGACACACAAGATTCTTGATCCCTACATTCACTGTCAATGAATCACACTGAGGCTCTTCTTCTCCTTTGCTGACTCTGCACCTTCCCAAGCTTGATGTCCCTTTTCAAGGAATTACCCTTCCTAACAACATGCCCAAAGCATGTGAGACAAAACTTAACGATTTTTATCTCCAAGAAGAAATCTGGCTGCACTTTCTACAAGACATATCTGTTAGTACAATTTGCAGTCCATGGGATGTTTAGCACTCTTCTTTACCACCACAACTCAAAGGCATCAATTTATCTTCTGTCATCCTTGTCATTGCTCAGCTCTCAGAAGCACAGCAAGTGTTTAAAAAGACCATGTCCTCAATCAGGCACACCGTAATCTTCAAACTGGTATCATTGTTCTTCAGAATTTTGGAGAGATCCCTGACACTGAACTTGCCCAAAGCATATGTTCCCTGATCTTCTAGCTGATACTGATTATGGTTCCAAGTAAGATTAAATCATTGACAGTTTCAATCCTCTTTCTATCCATCATGATGTTATCCACTGTCCTAGTGGTAAGACTTTTGTGATCTTGATGTTGAGATGTAGTCCATATTCAAGGCTAAAGTCTTTGATCTTCTTCAGCATGTGTCTCAAGACCTCTTACTTTTGGCATGCAAGATTGTATCATCTGCATAACACTGGTTGTTGGTTAATCACCTTTCAATTCTGATGCCACTTTCTTCTTCTTAAAGCCCAGCTTCTTGAGTGATTTGGTCAGCATGTAAATTTATTAGATAGGGAGAAATTCTACAGCTCTGACATGCGCATTTCTTGGTTTTAAACCATGAACTAGTGTCCCCTTGCTTTGTTTGGACAATAGCTTCTTGCTGTAAGTATAGATTTGGTATGAACATAATTAAGTGTTCTGAGATTCCCATTTTCCTCATTTTTAAACATAGTTTGTCATGATACACACAGTCAAATGCATTTGTATAGTGAATAAACTACAGATATTCTTCTATAGTCTCTACTTTCATTCAAAAATCTGACATCAGCAATGATATCCCTGTCCTAAACAGCGTCAACCACAGCCTCTCCTAAACCCAACTTGAACCTCTTGCAGTTCTTCTGTTTATGTAATATTCTAACCATTTTTTGATGACCTTTGGCATTATTTTGCTTGCATGTTGTATTAATTATTTTGTTCAGTAATTTCTACATTGTTTTTGATCACTTTCCTTTGGGAATGGAAAATATATGTATCTCTTTCAGTCAGTCAATCAAATCACTGTCTTCTAAATTTCCTGTCATAGGCTAGTGAGCATATCCAAAGTAGAATTTGTTAGATTAAGCATTTCAGTTGGTAGTCCATTAATTCCTGGGGCTTTATTTCTTGTCTGTGCTTTCAGTGTAGCTTGAACAACTTCTTTTATTACCATTGACTCTTGGCAAATGTTCTAAAGAGCAATGATGTCAATCTAGAGACTAAGGTGAACACACTCCAGGCCATGGTCTTTGCAAGTAATTGCAAATCAGAGAGCTGGACAGTGATTAAGGATGACAGAGGAAGAATCGATGCCTTTGAGTTGTGGGGCTGTAGAAGAGTATTAAAATATTAAACATACCATTGACTGCCAGGAGAACAAATAAGTCTCTTCTGCAGAGGGTGAAACCAACTTGCTCTCTGGAGACAAGGATCTTGAAGCTGTACTTCACATACTTTGGGCACATGACCTTAAAGAAGGACATCATGTTTGGAAGGGTGGAAGGACTACACAGGAAAGGAAGACCCCGAATGAAAAAGATTGACACAGTAACTGGGACACTAGGGTTAGATGTGTCTGATTCAGTGAGACTGGATCAGGATAGAGCAGGGTTCAGAGCCATTGTACATAGTGTCGCTATGAGTTGTGGATGACTTGATAGCATAAACAGCAACTTGTTCATGTGGAACTTCCTGAACTTTTTCATTATCAACTAATTATTTTGGGGAAAGTTATTCTGTATAGTCCTTTCTTCTTTATTTTCATGCTTCTTAGTTGATTTAAGATTTTGTTCATAGAATCTCTCAATATTGCAACTTCAGGCTTGAATTTGTTTTTAAGTTCTTTTGACTTTAGAAAAGTAAAATTAATTTTTTGTTTATATTCTCCAACTCCAGCTTTCTTACATTTAGTTACAATATTTTTGCTTTGTCTTCTCAATCTGCTTTTGAAATCTTCTGTTCATTTCTTTTATTTTGACATTCCTTCTTTTCGTTTCGGCTTTTCCACACTCTAGTATAATTTTCAGTTTTTTCTGACATTCATTTTGGTCTTTTTTTTTCTCTTCTGTCTTTGCAATGACCCTTTTCTCTCTTTGTGGATGATTTTTTATGTCATACCCATACTCATCTGGTCTTTGCTTATTAGTGTCCAATGCTTCAACCCTATCCTTGAGATCATATTTAAATTCAGAAGGGATAGACTTAAGGTTCTATTTTGCATCTTGTGAACATTTAAAAATTTTCTTCAGCTTCAATTTGTACTTCAACATGAATAATAGATGCTTGTTTCAACAGTTGATACCTGATCTGGTTTTGATTGCTTATATTGGAATTCTCCAAAGATGCTTCCCACAAATGTAATCAATCTGAATCCCAGAATGCGAATAATGGATCCAAATATAGCAGTTCCATAAATGACCACTAGATGGCTGACAAGTATAAGCAGCCTAACAATGGTAACTTTTTCTGTACAAATTGGCTTGAATAAGCCAGAGGAAAGCATAAAAAGCAGTATAAATCAAGGTTTATTTATACTTGGACGACAACATGATTTACAACCTTAATAGTTTTCAAAATTCATTTCTCCATTCATGCAAAAAAGATATTTATCGGATATCCACATTTATTTTTTAAAAATTTTACTTTTAGTACTCTTTTTTAAGACAGTATCAATTTGGTGTAATTTACATTTCATAACATTCACCTGCTTAAAAAGTACAATTCAATGTATGTTAGGGTTCTATAATCATCACCGTAATTGAATTTTAGAATCTTTGTTTACCACAAAAGTATTATTTATACCCCTTATTTGCCACTCTTTTTTCCAAATTTTCCCAACTTGTGTAGCCATCTAGTGAGCTATGTTGTGAGCTGAGGCTCTGAACAGAAGTATAGGAGTCTCTTCCCATAATGATGCACCTGTGTAAGCTAAGGAAGGGTTACTCCGCCTTTTCTGTCGACTGAACTGCAGTGGGAAGGTGTTTATGTTTACTTTTTAACCAGAGCATCAGAAGTTTTCTGTCAGGAAAGTCAACATATGGTCATTCTTTTTTTTTTCAATTCTTTGTTTTATTATTTTTGTATGTGTACCGTCAAATTGGATCTGACTGGTACAGGAGGAGATTGCCCCTCCTTCTCCAGCAGAGCATCTGGTGGATTCAAACCATGTACCTCTGGGATTGCAGTGCAGCTTCTTGCCACTAGGCTACCAGAGCTCCCTAACATATGGTAATTCTTACAGAGTCATATGATTAATCTACGAATGTTCTCGCATGTTCACCCACTTTGTCACCTGTTCATTCTTTATTCCTGTAATGAAAATTGCCATATTGAATGTTTATCAAAATAGTAGAACTTGTGCATCGCTGGAAATTCTGTATCATATTATCTGTTTGCACAGAAACAGAAATATAACCGTTAATAATCATCTATTTTAGTATAATCTTTATTATTCTTTATAGACATTCACTTCTGAGAATAAAGAGGGTATCTAGTTTTCAACTCATGTCTAATAGCATTCATTTAATGAATGTCTGACATTTATAAAACAAGAAGTCTGATGCCTAAATGAAGATTTTGAAAAAGGTATTTCCTTTTTAAACTCTTTATTAAAATTTATTTTTTAAAACTGAAAAATTACAGTCATAGCATAATAAGATAACATGTACTTGCCATAGTCTATAATGCCATTGAACGATAGTTTCCACATTCAGTTGGGTCACCTTTCTTGGGAATTTGAACAAATATGGGCCTTTTCCAATTTGTTGGCCAGACAGCTGTACGTTGAGTAAATTACTGAGGATCTGGTCTCTATGAAGAGGAATGTAGCAATGGGATTGGAGGGAGACTCATCAATAACCTGCGTTTTGCAGATGACACAAACTTGCTTACTGAAAGTGAGGAGGACTTGAAGCACTTGTTGTAGAAGATCAAGGAATGAAAGAATGTAGCCTACAGTATGGATTGCGTATCAATGTCAAGAAAACAAAGATTCTTACTACTGGACCAATAGGCAACATCATGGTGGATGGAGAGGAGATTGAAACGAAACCATTTCATCTTGTTTGGATCCCTTGGAATAAGCAGTTAGGAATTAAGAAGATGCATTGTATTGGCAAAATCTACAATTAAGGTTCTCTTCAAATTATTGAGGAGTACTGATGTCAGTTTGAGGATTACAGTGCTTCTGATTAAGGCCATAGTCTTTCAGACCACTTGCAATGTATCCAAGACCTGGACAATGAATAAGGATGATAGGGAAAAGATTAGCACCTTTGATCTGTGGTGTTGGAGGAGAGCACTGAACGTCCTATTGATGGCCAAGAGAACAAAGAGTATGTCTTGGAGAGGGTGCAGCCAGAGTGCTCTTTGGTGGCAAAAGTGATAAGATTTCACCTCACATACTTAGGGCATGTTGCTAGGAGGGGCTATTCTTTGAAAAGGAACATGATGCTGGGAAGGGTGGAGGGTTGGCAAAGGAGAGGAAGACTCTCAACCAAGTGGATTGACATGATGACTGCTTCAGTAGGCTCTTGTGTGTCAAAAAGTATGAGGATGGCACCAGATAGATAGAACAG
>NW_006399855.1:5895846-5899039 GCF_000299155.1 Elephantulus edwardii | reverse complement strand
AAAAGTTTGAATATATTATTTTTCCCAAAAGATTCTCCTCATTTCCTTCACCTCCCCACCTATCAAATTGTGCTGCCCCATGATTGACCACCCCACCCCCTGCCCCTTCTCACCCCTCTGCTTCCACCCTCACCCCTTGGATCTTCATAGTCATTCTACAAAAATGGGTTTATACAGTATTTGTTTTTATGGGACTTAATTAACTCACCATAATGCTCTCCAGTCCCTCCCAAGTTACATAGTAATTTACAAAATGATTGTTCCTATGTGCTGTGTAGTATTCCATTGTGTGAATGTACCATAATTTTTTCAATCCATTAGATTGTGGTTGGATATCTGGGATGTGTCTATGTTCTTGTGATGGTGAATAATGCTATGAACATTGGTGTATAAGTCTCCATTTGAGCCTCAGTTCTCATTTCCTCAGAGTATATTCCAAGTGATGGAATACCTGAGTCATAGCTAATTTCTAGTTCAGCTTCTTGAGGAAGCACCAAATTGCTTTCAGAGTGGCCATACCATTGTACAATCCTACCAACAATGTATAAGAGTTCCTATTTCCTCATATCCGCTCCAATATTTATTACTATTGTCTTGTTAAACTTTGCCACTGTTACTTGAGTGAAATGATATCTCAATGTGGTTTTGATTTGCATCTCTCTTTTTGCCAATGATTTTGAGCATTTCTTCATGTGTCTGTTAAGCCATTTGAATATCTATCTTTCTCTGTCAAAATTCTTTGCATATCTTTTGCCCATTTTGTAGTTGGGTTATCAGTTTTTTCCTGATGGAGACCCAGGAGTATAGGGTAGCTATGAGTCATACTTGACTCAGTGGCACCCAACAAAAACATAGTCCATTGATTTACTTCTGCTACATTCAAAAGATATGCAGAAACTTAAATTATCTTGAGGCACATAGGCCAATAAACAGTTAAAATCAAGTGTGATTAGCACCATATTTGGGGGATATGGAGAGGGAACATCAGAGCAGACGGGAGTATATGTATCATGGGAAAGTCTGGTTGGCAAAAGTGGCAAGGAGAACTTAAAGTTAATTCGAAGGTAATAAAAGAGTTGAAGAGCAGACTAACAGAATCTATGAAGACATGTAGGAGATTGTACTGTCAACACAAAGTTTGTACATGTTTGGTGGTTTGAGTTCACCTGCAGCTCCATGGGGGAAATATGGACAGTCTATTCCAGTGTGATTTACAACCTCAAAAACCTTGAAAGGGTCAGCTGTGAGTTGGTTCTAAATACACAGCAATGTGGAGGTGGAAGAGAGAAAGAAAGAGATGAAGAGGTACAAATTTCTGCTGGAAAGAACAGTTTTTAAGTGTACATCATGGAGATTTTGTTGTTATGTGCCATCAAGTCATTTGCAACTCATAGTGATCCTATGTAAAACAGCCCTAAACCCTGCTCTATTCTATACCAATCTCACTGTCTCCAAAACACCCATTCCGATTACCCTAGTCAGTAAATCAATCCACCTCATAGAGGGTCTTCCTCTCCCATGCTGTCCCTCCACCCTCTCAAGCATGATGTCCCTCTCCAAGGACCTGTCCCTCCTTACAACATGTCCAAAGTATGTCACACAAAGCCTCAGAATCTTTGCCTTCCAAGGTGTAGCCTGGTTTAACCCTCCCTAGGATGAACCTATAAAAAGGCCAACCAAATATCACGTACTCAGGAATACTGTCCACCAAATACAACACTGAAATTAGGACAATTTCAGATAAACAGAAACCAATGAAACATTTGAAAATTAGAAAAATTCTACAAGAAATTCTAAAGAGTACTTTGCACCAAATGTTAATAATGAAAGACATCACAGCAAAATCAATATACATAAGAACATCATCCAGAAACTTAGACATAAAAATAAATGAAAGTTATTAACTATGCAGAATGAAATATTAAAAATCTATTTCATTATATAAGTGAGGATATATAGAGTGAATAGAGGAGGAAAAGAAATGTAGTTACAGAACTTCTAAATGGGAAGGAAGTTAAGGTGATCTCACAAAAAAGAAAAATTTTTAAATTATGTGATTAAAATAGAAACTTAGAGAATAACCTACAAGAAAATCAATGAATCTTTCCCCAAAAATAGAAAAAAAGCATAAAGATTTATAAAGCACTACAGAAACAATATCAACAAAGAAGTGTATAAGAAAAGGCATAAATAAAAAGAACTTAACCAAAAAAATCCCACCAGATGAAATAGAGATATGAGCAATATTACAAAGACCACAGTTAAGTGACAGATATGTTATTTTAAATTATTTGAATGTGAATGGACTAAATGCACCACCAGTTAAGAAAGAGAGAGTAGTAGGTGAGTCAGGAAACATGATCCATCAATATGCTGTTCACAAGAGACAAACCTTAGACACAAAGGCAAATTAAAAGTCAATGAGAAGAAAAGCATAGCAAGCAAAGGACAATAAGAAAAAGCATGAGTAACAATATTAATTTCTGATAAAATTGTCTTGAAGCACATAAAACATGAAAGGGCATTACACAGTGATTAAAAAATAAATTGAAAAAGAGGACTTAAATCCAATTAATGTTAATGCACCCACTGACAGGCCACACGATATATAAAGTGAATTTTAAGAGATTTGAGGAAAGAAATTGACAAGTCCAGTTAAAGTTGTGCTGTTAAGTGTCATAGAGTTCACTCTGACTCCTAGTGATCCTATGAATAATGAATCTAAACCCCCATCATATCCTGGCTAGCTCTGATATATTTGAGCCCACCATTAAAGTCACTGTGTTAACCCATCTTGTTGAGAGCATTCTCCTCCTTCACTGAAATCCACCTTTCCTTTTCCAAGTAATAGCCACTTCTACTCACATGTAGTTGGAGAGACAATGATTGAATTTTGCACAAAGACTTATTCATTGCAAATACATTTTAAAGAGATATAAACACAGGCTACATACATGGATTTCACCTGATGGCATTCATAGGAATCAGATTGATTACATCTGTAGAAAGATCCACTGGACAAGCTCAGTAACAGCTGTGAAAGCTAGGCTAGCAGCTAATTGTGGAACAGACCACCAGCTACTCATATGCAAGTTCAAACTGAACCAAATCCATGGAAACCAAAATATGACTTTGAGTCTGTCCAACCTGAATTTCAGAACCATTTCAGAAACAGGTTTGAGGCCTTGAACAC
>NW_006399855.1:5893895-5895401 GCF_000299155.1 Elephantulus edwardii | reverse complement strand
TAAAAGAAGATGGAAAGAATATACTGAGTCACTGTATCGAAAGGAATTGGCAGACACAGAAGAATTTAATGAAACAGCATATGAGCAAGAGCCTATGGTGATGAAAGAAGTTCAAGCTGCTTTGAAGGAAATGGCAAAAAATTAGGCTTCAGGGATAGATGGTATACCAATTGACATATTTCAGCTAACAGATGTTGTCCTGGATGTGCTCACCAAGTTGTGCCAAGACATTTGGAGAACAACCACTTGGCCAACTGACTGGAAGAGATCTATATTTGTTTCCATCCCAAAGAAGGGTGACCCAACAGAGTGTGGAAACTTTAGAACAGTATCATTGCTTTCACATGCAAGCAAGATTCTACTGAAAACTATCCAGAAATGACTGGAACAGCACATCAGCCGAGAACTGTCAGCAGTCCAGGCTGGGTTTAGAATGGGGTGTGCTACTAAGGATATTGTAGCTGATTTTAGATGGATCTTAGCTGAAAGCAGGGAATACCAGAGGAATGTATATCTGTGTTTCATTGCCTATGCAAAGGTGTTTGACTGTGTGGATCATAACAAACTGTGGCTGACTCTGGGAAGAATGGGAATCACAGAGCACTTGATTTTGCTAATGGGAAACCTATACTTGAACTAAGAGGCAGTCATCAGAACAGAGCAAGGAAACACTGCATGGTTCAAAATTGGGAAGGGCATATGCCAGGGATGTGTCCTGTCTCCATACCTTTCTAATGTGTATACAGAACAGATTATACAAGAGGCTGGGCTCTATGAGGAGAAATGTGGAGTCGAGATTGGTGTAAGATCTATCAACAATCTGCATTATGCAGATAACACAACCCTGCTTGCTGAAACTGAGGAGGTCCTGAAGCGCTTGCTGCAGAGGGTCAAGGACTGCAGCCTCCAATATGGAATGAGACTCAATGTCAAGAAGACAAAGATTCTCACGAATGGACCAATTGGCAGCATCAGGATGGATGGTGAAGAGATTGAGATTGTACACAGCTTTAGCTTGCTTTGCTCCACAGTCAACACTCTTGGCACCAGTAGCCAGGAAATTAAAAGACGTATTGCCATGGGAACGTCTGCTGTTAGGGACCTCTCCAAAGTACTGAAGGGCAATGGTGTCTCCCTGGAGACTAGGGTGCATCTCATACAGGCTATGGTCTTTGCAATCAGTTGTTATGCATCAAAGAGTTGGACAATGACCAAGGAGGATAGGAGAATTGATGCCTTTGAGCTGTGGTCCTGGAGAAGAGTATTGAGAATACCTGGACTGCTAGGAAAACAAATAGATTCATCCTGGAAAGTGTTAAACCAGGCTGCTCCTTGGAGGCAAGGATTTTGAGGCTCCATCTAACATACTTTGGACATGTTGTGAGGAGAGGCTGGTCCTTGGAGAAGGACATCATGTTTGGGAGGGTGGAGGGACAGCCCAGCAGGAGAAGACCCTCTATGAGGTGGATTGATTCAGTGACTGGGATAATTGGGATGGGAGTGTCA
>NW_006399855.1:5890811-5893184 GCF_000299155.1 Elephantulus edwardii | reverse complement strand
TTGAAAAAAAAAGAACTGCTGTTCATAGGGTCACCATGAGTTGTATTCATTGTACTCAACTCGATGATACCAAAAAACAGGTTGAAAAACAGATTTTTATATTTATGTCCAGTAATTTGTGTCTTATTCATTCATACAAAAATAAGACTTATCTAGACATAGAGAAATTTTTACCACCTCTTCTCCAATTTGGATGCTTCTTACTTCCTTTTTTTTATAGTCCTAGCAAATAATTTCAGTCCAGTGGAAAATAGGGGGTGAGCTCTGATGGCCTAGTGGCAAGAAGCTGCACTTCAGTTCCAGAGGTGCGTAGTTCAAATCCACCAGAGGCTCTGTTGGAGAAGGAGGGACAATCTCCTCCTGTACCAGTCTGATCTGATTTGATGGTATACACACACACACAAATAATAAACTAAAACAAATTTTAAAAAAAATGTTTCAGTCTTAATGTGTTTGTAAAAAATACAGACTGTGGGGGAGCTCTGGTGGCCTAGTGGCAAGGAGCTGCAACTACAATCCCAGAGGCACACGGTTCGAATCCACCAGATGCTCCGCCAGGAAAAGGAGGGACAATCTCCTCCTGTACCAGTCAGATCTGATTTGACGGTACACTCACAGAAAAATAAAAAAAAAAAATTTTAAAAAAACTATGAAAAAAATATTGACTGTAACTTGCATTACTGGAATAATGAACAAATCTGATTTGAGAAAAATAAATAGAGTCAAAATGCTTCTTAGAATAAAAGACAGTGAGACTTTGTCTCAGATGCTTTGTACATGTAATTAGGAGAGAACGGTCCTTGAGAAAGTACATCTTGTTTGGTAGAGAATCAGAGAAAAAGAAAAAGACATTCAATGAAGTGAATTGACATAGTGACTGCAATAAACCACAACCATTGTGAAGCTTGCACAGAACAAGGCAGTGTTTTATTCTAATATACGTAATGTCTGTTTAAGTTGCAACTGCTATAATGGCATCTAACAAAAGCATCACCAGAGAACTTGGAGCCCAAGAGCACGTGGCTGTTAACCAAAAAATTAGCAGTTCAAACTCACTAGGCAGTCCTCAGGAGAAAGACGTGGCAGTCTACTTCTGTAAAGATTTACAGCCTTAGAAACACTATACAGTAGCTCTACTCTGTCCTTCAGGGTCACAGTGAATCAGCATTGACTAGCACAAGGTCAACATTTGCCATTAGTGTTGTCAAAGAAATCAGTGATGTGAAGTGAAACTGTGTGTTTACAGTTTTGTATGTCTGTTGACTTGTGACTAAGATGGATGTGTATATTTGCATTTTTATTTCAGAGTCTTTCAAAAGATCATAAAGTTGTCTTAGTAGACATTCAGAAATATTTCTACAACCAATCTTTTTGGTCCAAATTTTATTAGATTATTTTAACATTAAAATTATAACATGTTTAAGGTAAAGGATATATTCTAGTCTTCAGTACATGAACTTGTGTGATGCCATGTATTTTGTTATAAAAGTCAATCTTTAGAAAACAGTAATGTGTACAATCCTTAGATTTCTCAACAGTTCAAGAAAATCAGATGCCTTTCAATGTTTAAGAAAAGTGTTTTGTATAATTCTTCTGATTAGCATCCTTGATCTTTTACATTCACTTTATTTTAGATCATTAAAGGAATCTCAAACAACTCTCTCAATAACTCTATGTGATGTTAGTATAATAACTGAGATCATTATTTATTATTATCTCTTTCAATTGTGAAATCTTAGTAATAAAGTGAGTTCTTAAAAAACTTCCAGCTGGTTCAGAAATATAGCTCCCAAGCTACCTCATGATATATTAATTGCTTTCTCTTACTCTGGTTGCTGGCAAGAGTGGAACATAAATTTGATGTGGTTTTAATAAGGAATTTTAAAACTTGATCATTTTTATTCACAATATTACGAAAGACTATTGATATATGAACTGAACTGACAACTGTGATTTTATTATAACAAACAGTAGAAAGAATAATTTAAAAATTTTCTCAAAAAAACAAGACCATCTCTGTAGTTACATAAAGGATGAGTTGCAAAGTCTGGAAAGCAAGATTCTTCTAAAGCTCTTATTATTGCAATGATACACTTCTTTGATATCCTGAATGAACATGCGCACAGCTCAGAAAGTTAGGTTATTTAACTTGTCAAGTGCTTCATGAGTACACATTTTTTAAATTAAATTTTATTAGTTTTAATGAACATTTACAGAGATTTTGGGTTTCTATTCATTCATTGTTGCACTATTTTCTCTACCCCCCAGTTCATTTCTCTTTCCCCACCCCCAAAAGTCTGTTTAATTGTCCCATTGCCACAGTGCTTGTCAAAGCCAGTTCTGATTAATCTCCTTTGTCAGTGTGTCCTTTGC
>NW_006399855.1:5880714-5887753 GCF_000299155.1 Elephantulus edwardii | reverse complement strand
TGTGTAAATTGCCTTTGGTAGTATTGCCATTTTCACAACATTGAGTCTTCCTATCCATGAGCAAGGGATATTCTTCTACTTGTCAAGATTTCTTTTTGTTTCTTGTAGTAATGTTTTGTAATTTTCTTTGAATAGGTCCTTTGTGCTTCTGGTTCAATTTATTCCCAAGTATTTAATCTTGTGATTAACTATTGTGAAAAGTATTATTTTTCTTAGTTCCAGCTCTGTATTCTCTTTGTCACTGTAGAGAAATCCAACTGATTTTTGAGTGTTGATCTTGTATCCTGCCACTTTGCTAAATTGGTCCACTGTGTCTAATAGTTTTCTTGCTGAGTCTTTAGGGTTTTCTAAGTATACTATCATGTCATCCGCATAGAGGAATAATTTTACCTCCTCATTGCCAGTTTGGATACCTTTTATCCCCTTCTCTTGTCTTATTGCATGAGAACACACTTGAGATATGGTCCTTTCAAAATTCACAGAAGTGCATGTGTGCTTCAGTTCTTTCTTGTTCTTCCCCACCTCCTTGCTTAACTTCTTATAATTGAGTCTCTAGGCAATGCAAATAATTGATGCCGTGACTTAAAGGTTGGAGGTTTAAGTCCGCTCAGAGGCACCTGAGAAAAAAGACTTGGGGAGCTATGTCAGAAAAAAAAACCCTGGAAGAGCCCATGGAACACAGGTCTACTCAGTCACATCACTGGGGGGAAGAGGTGGAGAGTGAAGACTGCCTCAAGTGGCAGTATCAGAAAGAATGATACCAAAATGATTGTCTATGATTTTTTTTAATAAGAATATTGCTTAAATTATAACAACAAAAACATTTTTAAGCTTCAAGACTACCACTCAGTTACTTTACTTTTGACATTTCTAAAAGACCCTATTAAAAGAGCAGTTGGTATAAGCACTTGACTGTTAACTGAACGATCTGTGATTTTTAATCCAACTGCTCCTCCAATGGAGAAAGATGTAGCAGTCTGTTTCTTATAATTTGGGCATTCTATGGAGCATTCTTCTTTGCCTTGTATATTCACTATGAGCTGGGATAGGCTCAACTTTCTAGTACATGCTTTCAGCCAATTGTAATTATTACCCAAATACAATGACACTTTGATTCAATGTTTGTCTGCAAGTACTGTAAACAGTGCACTGGTTTTGCGGTTACTAGTGTTTTTATAGACACTGTTTTGTCTAATATTCTGGATTTTTATATATTCTTGTTATAGTTAACTTATGTGAATATATTATCAAGATTGTTTTGAGTATGAAGTGGTAATTAAAAGAAAATAAGGAGAAAATGTAAAAGACTTTCCTTTCATTTATCAGCACCTGTTGTAATTCAATGTAGAAAAAGTTTATGAAACAATTTTGTTGTCAGTTTTATTGTAATCAAAGAAATATTACACTCACACATTTTAGGACTCTATTTGTCATGTACTATTCCTTGATTAAAATTGATAATACATGTTATGAGGAATTCTGTATGGCTTGGCTAGGAGATTATTGGGGAAAGGGTTGTGGTACCCTAAGTTACTGTACTGGGTGAAACTAACCTTGTGATGATACTTTTTCTATTCTGGCATACGTGAAGTTGTAATATAGGACCATAATGAATCAGAATTGACTGGACAGTGTAAAAGAATAGGACATTTTTTACTGTATGGAAGCTTGGATTTAACAGAAGTCCTATTTCCAAAGTAGTGAAGGAAATAGTGAAGGATAGTAATGGGAAAGAACTCACTGAAAGAAGAGACTACTGAGTAGGATTTACTGTTTCCAGAAAATCAGCCCATGTTTCAGAAAGAGAGGAGAAAGAAAATACTATGTTGCATGCCACTTAAATTACATCTCTTATCAATATGTGCTCATGCATAGAACAGTTGCATAACTTAATGGAAAGACAGAATTGCCGAATGAACTCAGTTAGGGTTGTTGTGGTCTTTACTGAAATATTTAAAAGAACAAAATAAAGCCATTACCATAGCATAACTCTAACTGGTTTCCTGTGCCCATCACATCTGTCATGGGTTGTGGAGGGCCATGAACGGCCTGCATGGCCTCCATTACAAGATGGTGCTGATTTCCTGCTTCTCTTTGTTTGCCTTAAACACAAACAAGACCTTATTTGGGCACTGTGTTCTCATTGGTCACTGGCTTGATCTCATGTGGGGTTTAGGATCCAATAGAGGCATGACACATAGGTGATGGGCGGAGTACCAAGAAGGGGATAAAAGCTGCACCCAGGAAGTAAGAGAGAGACTCCATCTTCCACCACCCTCTGTAACAAAACTCCTGAGTAAACCGCTGTGAGAAGGAACCGTGGGGTGTTGTGTCCTTATTCCTGCTGGACAGGCAAGGCGCGCAACAATGGGTGGTGCTGTGAAGGGTTCCTAATGGCAAAATTTCCTCCAAAGATTCTCTTACGTGCCAAGAGCTAACTATACATGCTGAGGTGTACCTCAGATCCTAGTAGGAGAGTGGGTAATGAAGAGGTATTACAAAAACCTCCTCTAATACATCAAGATAACTGTAGTGTTATTTAAGTTCCAGAACTTCACAGGGGATTATGCTAAAGCTATACTTCACCTGAAAAGAAATCTCTTCCTGAAAGAACTGCCTCTGCCAATTCTTTATCCTACTTCCTTCATTCTCACACAGGTTTCTCAGAGAGCATGGACTCAATAAATTATTTAAGGATCCGTGCACTACTTCTAGTGAATCCCACGTTAATCATGTACCAAGATAATTTTCAGATCTTGTTGTTTGATTGCCATTGAGTCCAGCACAACTCATAGCGAACCTATGAACAAAAGACCTGAAGCCCTTCTATAACTATTATTATTTATCAAAGTTCATAAAGTTTCCAGAGGCATGTTGTTTAGGAAGTGGATGCCACTATTAAAAGTTGATTTAAAAAAATAATATATTATTTTGATAAAGGAGAAAATAAACCCTCACAAGCAAAAGCAAAACAGAAAAACTTTAGTTTTGACCGTCTAAAGATGTTAAAGTCATGACTTGAAAGTCAAATAAATAAATTGGAGGGGGAAATTGGAACATATTTGAGAGACAAAGATGTATAAATAAATTAGAACAATTTCAGCAGCCCCAGGAAATAATGTTCAAAGAAAAGGATGTATAAAGGGAAAAGACAAGTGGCCAGCAAAACAATACAAAACTCAATTTGAAGCATGATGTGCCACAAGTTAGGCATATTAGAATAATAATTTTTCCTTTTTGAAAATGATAATATTCAATGTAGTTAATTAAGAATGTGTAGTAAATGACTTTTTTTACACAGAGGTATTGAAAACTCATTTTCGGGGAAGCATTTTTAGAGTATATTACTTAAAAAAAAAACAAAACACCATATTGTTTCAGCCAGAAAAACATTCTATTTTTAGTTGTTTATTTTCAGGAATTGAAGATATGTTCAAAGCTTTTTAAATGAAATGTCTGTTGTGTTGCACATTGTTTGAAAAAGGTGAAAAAAATCTAAAATTCTAAAGAGAATGTACTGAATAAGAATGTTGTTGTCATGTTCTTTCGAGTCACCTGAAATTTCATAGTGACCCTATGTACAACAGCCCTAAACCCTTCTCTATCCTGTGCCAATCTTATTGTCTCTGACACAGCTACCCCATTTCCAGTCACTGAAACAATCCATTCCTCTTCCTTTGTGTTTTCATACTTGAAAGCTCTACTTCAGTTGCTAGTCTAAGTGTATTCTATTGTACATAGAGTTTCCAAGGGCCTGTTATTTCGGAAGTGAATGGCCAATCATTTTTCCTAGTTTGTCTTAATCTGAATGCTCAGATTTGGAACAGTATCTGACAGAGAAACATTTCATGGAAAAGAGTGAACAAGAATACAATAGTAAAAATAGCTCTTAAACTTTTGCCCATTATGTTATTTCAGTTAAGAACTCAGAGATATGAAGTAACACACAGGGTCACAAGGTGAGTTCCTGAACCGACACCAAGTTCTCTAATAATATGCAACGTGCTACCATTAAAATCTTATTATGAGAGAGATTTTCTTGCCATTACACGTGTTCTATATATTTTGCTCTATATATTTTTCTTCTATTTATAATTTTTATGTCTATTTTCTGGGAGCTCTGGAGGCTAAGTGGTAAGAAATTGTGCTGTTAACCCACAGGTACATGTTATGAATTTTCCAGATACTGCATATAAGAAAGATGGGCACTCACCTCCTGTGTGACTTTACTGCATCTTACTGACCCTCCAGAGGGTCAGCTTGGAGTGGGTTCCAGCTCTACAGTAAACAACAATGTGTTTTGCTAAGTTTTAAATGAGATCTAGTGTGTATAATATATACTTTCTGTAAAGAAAAAAATAAAATAATCATCATATACACTGCCATACAACTGCTGTGAGACCAGAGGCTGTGCTACCCACTGTATACAGATCTTGGCAGACCTGCCAGATTAAGACAGACTAGGAAGCAGTATTGGCCATCTGTTTCTGAAATAACTGGCCCTTGAAAACCCTGTAAATAGCTGTGGGACACTGTTAAATTTAGTCCTGGAGTTAGAGCCCCAAGAAATCACTCAAAATGAGGAGAAAAAGCTGCCATCATGCCTTAATAATTGGAATGTGGAATGTCACTTATTTTGGATACATTGTTATGAGGGGCCAGTCATTGTAAAAGGATACGTGTAAAAAGGTAGAGAGTCAGCAAAAGAGAGGAAGACTCTCAATTAAATGAACTGACCCAGTGACTGTAGCAATGAGCTTGGATATATCAAAGATGCTGAGGGTGACAAAGACTAGGGCAGAGGTTAGATCAGTTTTTATAGTATCACTATGAATCATGGTGTAAATGGCATCTAAAACCAACACCACCACCAACAATCTGAAATTATTTAATTGAATTATAATGAATTATTACTGGAAAAAATTTGGTAAAACCGTAGAAAGCTAGGCAGTCTATAGAACAGTCTCTCATCATTGTAACCTCTTAATTTTCACGTCCATAAAAGAATTTCTTGTATTTTGTTATAAATAGAACCCATGATTTGTATATGGCAAAGATAAGGTAATGGAACATCACTTTCATATATAGATATCTTCAAATATAAGTATTTTCTAGTCAGTCAGCTAAGCAGCTATTCTCCAAATATGCTGATATAGTCTGGTAAGAATGTCCTGGGTTCCATCTGTTGGTTGAAACATGTCAATTGTAATCTCTGGGTTCTTAAGTTTTGCCAATGCCTTCAGTGCAGCTTGAACTTCTCTAATTGTCACTGGCTGCTGTCCATGTGGTACGTTCTGAAATTTTCCCAACTCTTTCCATCATCTTGTGATGTATCCTGGATCATTCAAAATTTTGCCCACAGTGTTTCTCAGAATTGTAACCCACAGGTTGAACTTATTTTTCAGTTCTTTCAACTCTAAAAATGCAGAGCAAATCCTTCCTTTTATATTCTCCAACTCCAGCTCTTTGCATATTCATTTATTTTTTTAAATACTGTTTTCTTTACAAAGTTTGAATACATTATTTTTCACATTTCCTTAACTTCTCCCACCAATAAAATTGTGCAACCCTATGATTCTCTCTCTCTCTCTTTCTCTCTCTCCCCTAAAGGACTCTAGGTGCTACTTGCCAAGCTAGGAGATAGAGTAGAAACTAAAATAAACATTAAAACAATAAAATGGATAAATTAATGGACTCATAAAGCCATCACCCTAAACTATTTTATCAATAGAATTAATCCCATAAACTGTTTTGTTGTATCTATGCAGTATTTATTGATAAATGCAACCCCTCACTTCCATCTTCCAGCTACTATTGTAGTTGTAAAATGAAAGTAAATTCTTTATTTTAATTTAATTCTACTGTCTTTCCCTAGCTTTTCCTTGAGGATATAGTTTAATGATCACATTGTCAGTGAATGCCATTGTCTTTATTCTATGCTAATGTTTTTCTTTATTCTTTGCTAATTTTTAAAGAAAAAAATCAGTACTTCTCAGCATTTGAGTTTCCCTTCCCTCCCCATCCTGTCCCTAGTTACTACTAAACAACCTAAACTCATTGCCCTTAAGTCATAACTGATGATCCACTGTGCTTCCAAGACTGTAAATCTTATGGAAGGAGATTGCGCATTTCCCCCACTGAGTGTATTGTGGATTTAAACTAACAGAGAGGTGCAGTGTTTGAGCTAGCATCTCACTGTAGACTACACCACTAAAGCTGTACTCTTAACCACTGATTTCTATTCTTATTGTTTCTTAGAAAGTAAGATAATATTAATCTTTTTTCTGATTGACTTCTATGTACTACAAATGTCTTAAAATTTCATCCATGTTGTAGCATGTATCAAGACTGCATTTGCTCTTTAGTTTGAGAAGTGTTTAATTGTGAATCTATTTATCTACACACACACACACACACACACACACACACACACACGTAACCCTGAATAAAGAATTGTGCTGGGAAATTAAACACAAAGGCAGACAGTTCTAATCCATTACTTACTGTGTGAGAGAAAGATAAGTGATCTCCTCCTGTGTGAAGAATAGTCTCAGAAAACCCATCGGACAGTCAGCTATGAGTTGCTTCCAACTTAACTACAATGAGTAAATGAGCTCTGATCGTCTAATGGTAAGGGATTGTGCTGCCAAATGAAAGGCTGTGGCTCAAATCCACCAACTTCAGAACAGGAGAAAGATGGGAAGTCTCCTTTTGTGAGAATTATAGCCTCTCAATACCCACTGGAGAATTAGCTATGAATCAGTTCTATCTTAATGGCACATAACAACAACAATAATACAAACACACATACAAAATCATGGAGTTTAAATTCACTAGCTGCTCTGCAGGATAAGGATGGGCAGTCTCTTCTCATGCCATGTACTTCCTCTGAAATCCCACTGGAGGGTCAGCTATGGGTCAGTTCCAACCCCACAGCACAAAACAACAATACAGTATATATGTATTTTTGTGTGTGTATACACACACACATAAACACATGTTGTTTTGGGTGACATCAAGATTACTATAACTCATGGTT
>NW_006399855.1:5871374-5878939 GCF_000299155.1 Elephantulus edwardii | reverse complement strand
CACATTTCTCCTCATAGAGCCCAGCCTCCCGGATAATCTGTTCTGCATATAGGTTGAAAAAGTATGGAGATAGGATGTATCCCTGGCGTACGCCCTTCCCAATTTTGAACCATGAAGTGTTCCCTTGCTCTGTGCTGACGACTGCCTCCTGGCGCAAGTATAGGTTTTTCATTAGAATGGTCAAGTGTTCTGGGATTCCCATTCTTCTCAGAGTCAGCCACAGTTTGTTATCGTCAACACAGTCAAACACCTTTGCATAGTCAATGAAACAGCACAAGGAAGAACTCAAGATACCCAAGAGTTGAATAGAAGATTTCAAAAGGCAGGACGGGATGACAAAGTAAAATATTACAATGAAATGTAGCTCTGATTAGCAATCATAAAATCAATTTGAGCTGCACTGAAGGACGCTCAAACTTCTAAAGTTCAAGCTATAGGAAGGAAGATGTTCAAGCTGTGATAAAGATATTGGCAAAAAAAAATAAGGCCCCAAGAATTGACTGAATACCAGTTGAGTTGTTTCAACAGATAGATTCAGCCCTGGACTTGCTCAATATCCTTTTTCAAACGAATTAGGAAGGCAGATATCTGACCAGCTAATAGGAAGAGATCCATATTTCTTTCCATTCCCAAAAAAGGTAATATAACAGAGTATGGCAATTATGTAACAATATAATTTATATCAGTTTACTTAAGATTATTAAAAAATGGTTACAACAATACATTGAGAGAAAACTGACAGAAATTCAAGCAGAATTTAGACGAGGCCATTGTATGAGGGCTATTATTGTTGATGCCAGATGGATAGTAGATGAAAGCAAAGAATACAAAAAGATGTTAATTTGTCTTTTACTGATTATACAAATGCATTTGACTGTGTTTACTGTACCAAATTATGGCTAATATTGAGAAGAATGGGGAGCCCAGAACCTTACTTATGCTCATATGAAACTTATGTTGCTGTTGTTAAGTGCCATTAAGTCATAGACAACCCTATGAATGAAAGACCTGAACACTTGCATAACTTTCATCACTGCTCCACATTCATAGAGTTTCTGGAGTCAAGCTATTTCAGAAGTGGATACCACTTCTGCTTCCAAGCTTCTTTTAATCAGGGAGCTCCACCAAACACTGTCCACCATGGGTAGCCATTATCACATTTGACACATTAGTGTCACAGGGTTTAGCATCACAGCAACCATAAGTTACCTCTGTATAGCAAATGGACAGACCAGTGCTATACCACCTAGAAGAATGTTTGACCAAAAGCAATTAAAACCAGACCTGAAGGCCATAGATAAAAATCACACACCTTTGGCTTGGTAACAACTTTCTATCCACTAGGCCAACAGAGCTTTATGTTGTTGTTGTTAAGGGCTGTCGAATCATAGACGAATCATAGCAACTTTATCAATGAAAGACCTGAACCCTTCTGTAACTTCCCTTTCTCCAAGTGAAATCTGTATACATAGACCAATAAGTAATTCTTTTTGAACAGAATAAAGAGCATTACATAGCATAAAATCAGATAAAATATTCCTCAGAATTGTATCTTTTCCCAGTACATATTCAATGTGTATTCAGGGTAAAGAATTTAAGAATCTTCACTATATGAAAAAGAATTCTATATTAGAGGATGCTCATGAACAAACTATATTATGCAAATTACATAATTTTGCTTACTGAAAATGAAGAGGATTTGTGAGAACTTGCTGCAGAAGATCAAAGATGCCAACCATTACATTTCAATTTGGAAAAAAAATACAAAGCAAAAATACTCATTGCTACACCAATAGGCAGCTTCATGATAGATGGAGGAAAGATTAAAGCTGTAATTTTACTTGAATCATATAGTCCAGATTTTTAGTTATTTACTGAACATGCAAATTTGATAGGTATGGAGAAAGGATGCAACCCTGATGTACATCTTTTCTGATTTTATATTATTCAATTTCTCCTCTTCTTATCAGACAACTGCTTCTTTGTCTATGCATAGGTTTCTGCAAGTACAGTTGTTTTGGGATTCTCTTTCTTCTTAACATCTATGGTGGTGGTTGTTGTTTGCCTTGAATTTAGCATGATGTATAGTTTCCCTATGAACAAAAGACCTGAATTCTTGTTCTATCTTATGCCGTTCTCATAATCTCTGACAAACTTGAGTCCATCTAGTTGGGTGTCTTCTTTTCCTTCAGTGACCTTCCATCTTTCCAAGGAATTCTCCCCTAGCAAAATATCCAGATACTGTGTGTGAACAAAACACCACTACGTGGTTTAAAGTTAATAAAGGAGTGTGTCAAGGGTATATCCTTTCTCCATATCTGTTCGATCTGTAGACTTAGCAAATTTATTAGGGCACTAGACTCTATTAAGATGTGAAATAAAGATCAGGGGAAAACTCACCAATAACCTGCATGCTTGCTGAAAGTGAGGAGGACTTGATGCACATGCTAAAGAAGAACAAAGAATACAGCCTTCAATATGGATTGCATCTGAATGTCAAGAAAACAAAAATTCTTACCAGTGGACTAACAGGCAACATCATGACAGATAAAAAAGAGTTTTAAGTTTTCAACAATTTCATCTTTCTTGGATCCACATCAACACCCTGGGTTCTAGCAGTCGGGACATCAGTAGGCGTATTGCACTGGGAAAATCTACGGTCAGCGACCTTTCAAGTTATTTAGGAGCAATGATGTCAGTTTGAGGACTAAGATGCCCCTGCTTCAGGCTATGGACCTTATGATCACTTGTTATGCATCTGAGGCCTGAACAATGACTAAGGACACTGAAGAAGAACTGATGTCTTTGAGCTGTGGTGTTGAAGAAGAGTACTGAACATCTCATGGGTTGCCAAAAGGACAAACAAATATGTCTTGGAGGAAGTAGAGAGTGATCCTTGGAGGCAAAGATGATTAACATGTTGTCTCAACTACCTTTGGGCATGTTGCTCGGAGAGGCTATTTCTTGGAGAAGTACCTCATGCTTCGAAAGGTGGAGGGTCAGCAAAAGAAAAGAAGACCCTCAGCCAGATGCTTGACACAGTGACTATTGCAATGAGCTATTGTTTTAGAGTGTAAATATGGTACAGTATTCAAAACTGTTGTTCAAAGAGTTGGTATGGGTTGTATAGGACCTCAAGGCTCCTAACAAGAATAATGTAATTAATAATGCATTCATTTCTAACTGAAATATAATGGTTCAAAATCCAGCAGGCACTCCCTAGGAGAAAGATGAGCAGTCTTCTGGTAAAGATGAAAAGCTTCAGAAACCTGACTGATGGTCACTAACAGTTGGAACCAAGTTCATGGCCATTGATTTTGTATTTTTTGTTTTCCAGACTAGGGAACTTTGGTGGTTTAGGGTGGAAAGAGTTGCACTGCCACCCTGAAAGACTGGTGGTTTGAATCCCCCGGCTATTCTGAGGGAGAAATTTGGGCAACATCCTCGCATGTAATTTATTGTTTCTGAGAACCTGTGGAGGCACAGCCTCCAACTTAATGGCGATAAGTTGAACTTTTTTTGGTTGCATGCTTTCCTGACTGATCTGGTTGATAAGAGAACCTTTTGAAGAGAGGCTATGTCTATCATTTACACTATTCCTTTTCATGGCAACTTTAAGAGACAGACTTTACTTCTTTGCCAGTAAATGACAGTTGGGAATTTTCAGTCTCTATGCTGCTTTTTCTTTTACTGCTTAGCAGGATGACTAATTCCACCTACACTTACATTTCCATCTTTGCATCCAGCCCCTTCTTGTTTTGCAGGACATTGCCTTCTCACAGTCAGAACAATATTCAAATCTGGTTGTTCTCTTTATAGGATTCTTCCACAAGGCTAATTACTTATTTGCTCCAAAAATTAAAAAAAAAAACCCTTAAAAACACAGCAGAATTTTAATAGTCTGTTTTCTGTGTCACTTTTTACTTTTTCAGTGTTAAACAGTAATAGTATAATTTAAATTGTAGCTATTTCCTATTTTTAGTTATCTTTAAGTTTGATATTCTTCATCTTTCTGCAATTTGGAGCATGAAAGAAGAGGCCAAGAATATTCTTCTCAATTCTTAGAAGCATATTTTAATTATGGCCCTAATTTTATATAAGCCACTTTTATGTGGTCAGGATTTACTACAATAGCCTTGCTTTGACTTGATTTCCTCATTTTCCTACCCTAATTTCACCCTGCTATGAGGTTCTAGAGACTTGGGTTGTAAGCTCACGCTCCTATTTTCATCTCCCCTCTTTTTCCAGTTAAGAATGTCTCCTAAATCATTTGAGAAAAATAAGAAAAAATTGTCTATATTTCAATGAAGAAACTTAAAACAGGACTTAGTGTTCTGTTTTAGATGCGAAGATCGGTTTTGAATTTCTTTAGTAAACAAGGATACTGATAATTTATGAATAAATAAATTTACTTGCATATATGATAAGAGCAAAAGAAAATCCTCTGAAAGTAGTAAACAAAAACATACTTATACCAAAGAGAAATATGATAATGGAAAAAATATTTCTCAAAATACCATCTTTGGCAAAAGGTGAAACGAAAATAATGTGTAGCCCATATTTTTAACCCTTCTATCTTGAGCTTAGTATGTTATGGATAACTTTACATTAGCTGCAGTACATAACTGCAAAATGATAAGAAAAGCAAACACATCCACCGACAGTGCCTTTTCTCCTCATTGATAAAGTACAGAGCTTTTGCATACTCCGTAATAACCAGAAGAGGGTAGTAGAGAACTTCTCTAACCCAGTCCTGCTCATCTGTTTGTTTCTACTGTTTTAACTTTGTGTATAGGACAATCATTGAGCTGTCAAGCCAAATTAACAAAGAAATGCATGGAATCTGTTCAGTCCAAACCACCTCCTTTCTTCAAAATTTATTCTGTCATTTACTGTAGCACATTGATTTAGGATGGTATTTGCATGTTTTAAATTAATTTTTTAAAAAGTATGAAAAGTCAAAGAAAAACATGTGATCTTTGAAATCACTTGTGTTATTATATGGGAAATTCTTTACCTTAGGAAGCTTCTAAAATATAATAAAAAAGAACTAGTCCCCAGGTTTCTTCCTTAGGGACTGACTTAACATTGTATTACTACGTATGTATTTAGGACTGAGACTTTTCCAACAAAATGAAGTGTAGAATGAAAATCATTACAAGTGACTTTCCTTTACTATCCTTTTACTTTGACTACATTGTGTATTTCAGAAAGGTGTTTCGGATAGGCGAGGAAAAAGCCCTAAGAAGTCAGCTGTAGAAATTCTCAGCTTATCAAAGAACATTCTGCCTTTGTGAATGTACAAGTTCTTTGCATTGAATCTCACACAAAACTCTTACAAGAAATCACTGAAGGAATGTTTCAAATGCAGTTTTACAAATTAAATGAAAAACTAACAAGCTATTCTTTATCTATTTTTAATCTACCAAAGTCTACAAAACTATATTTCTAAGCTTTTGTTATGGCTAGGTCACATACTTTTTGGTGTCTATATGATTATCATGTGTAGTATTGAAGAAGTAAGATTGCTGGCCAGAACATTTGAAAAGATATGTATGAATCTGAACTGGACGTTTTACATTGTTTGTTATTAAAAATCTCACTGAAATCTCAGATAATTGAATGTAAGCAATAGAAGAAAACATAAGCCTATTCTGACATTGACTCTTATCTTATTAGAAGGATATATCATAAATCGTAAGGGAGCTCTGGTGGCCAAGTGAGTAAGAAGTTGTGCTGCCAGCTCAAAGGTAGGTGATTCAAATCCATCAGCTACATTACAGGAGAAAGACAGTATCCTCCTCTCATGTGATTTACTGAAAACTGCCCTGTGTCAGTTCCTGTTTGATGGCAATGATTTTGATTTTTATAAACCATAAAGTCTGAGAGCTGGAAACACGGGTTTGGAATTCAAAGACACAGACAGAACACTGATAAATACCCTTATAACCCAGTGTCATGAACACACAACTGCTGCATTCTTAATAATGTTATCAAACAGACTGTAAAACCAGAGGGGGAAAAAAACACATCTACCATTGAAAGCTGCTACCACTGTTGCTTTAGTAGTTAGAACTGAATTCCTGGATTGCAACACAAAAAAAACCAAAATAAAACACCATTGAGTCAGTTTTTATTCCTAACCCTCCTTCAGATTTCTGAGGCTATAAATCTGTGGAAGGTAACAACTTAACCTTTCTTTGTTGACTTGTTGGAGAATTTGAACTGCCAGCCTTTGGGTTACATAATATATACTGTCCCTGAGGAAAAATATCCTCTGAATTTCTGCCTTGTTGTATAACTGGTTTCTATATTTTAAGATGGAAACTGGTTTATGAATTATTATACCAGGTCATATTTTGTTATCTTGGATACAGAGACATTAGGAATCATAAACCTTTTCAGTATTGTTATGGTTAAGGTAGTAAATAGCCTTTGATATCTCAGTTTGGATTTTCCCAAATAAAAAGTGTCTTCACACTCGGAGACAAACACAATAACGTATTTATACTATATGAAAACATTCATTGGGCAATATCTATTAGATAAATATTTATAAATTTCCTATTAAGTGTCAATCACTGCTCCAGGTGCCAAGAATACATCTGTGAACACCACTTTAAAATTTACTCCCATTGTGAGGTGTGTATTAAAACAGTGGAGAAATAGTAAAACAATAGGTAAAATATGGGGATAATTACCTAACTTTATTATGTGGTAATAAATTGTAGAATTATGCCACAATACAAAGAAAGAAGGGATGACAAATAGAAACAAGCTCTTACCTAAACATTGATAAACCTACTATTCCTGATGAACAGATTCATTTACCAGCTTCCCAATGAGGATGAAATAAAATCTCTTGCTTCAAGTCAAAGACCTCTAGAATATGCCCATTCCTGTTTGATTAAATTATCATCCTGAATCCTCATTCTGTAAAAGCAGAGGGTAATTATAAAGTTAATAGTGGTTGAGTAATAAATGTTTGAGGGAATGTGGCAAGAAAGGAACTCTTAAACATTGTTGTTGGGGTTGTAAAATGGTGTAACCATTCTGGAAGGCAGTTTGGTCCTTCCTCAAAAAAGCTGAACATAGAAATTCCATATGGCCCAGCTATTCCACTACTTGCAATAATCTCTGAGAATATAAGAACTGAGGCGTAAACAGATTTCTTGACCTATGTTCATAGCAGCATTATTCACCATCGCAAGAACATGGAAACAGACCAAATGTCCAACCGCAACAAATGTCTTGAGAAATTATAGTACATTCACACAATGGAATAAATACTATGCAGTACACAGGAGTAATGATTTTATAAATTATTACCTAATTTGAGAGGGACTAGAGAGCATTATACTGAGTGAACTCAGTCCACAGGATAAATATTGTACAAAACCATTATTGTAGAATGAGTATAAGGATCTAAGAAGGGTGGGAGAGGCTGGAAGCAGAGGGAAGTGTGGATGTGCATGGGGAGGGAGGATTAATCATCATGTTGTACAATTTGATGGGGTGGTTGAGGGAAATGGAAAGAATTTGTTTGAATTTGTATTCAAATTTTG
>NW_006399855.1:5868870-5871274 GCF_000299155.1 Elephantulus edwardii | reverse complement strand
CACATGTTGTTTTGGGTGACATCAAGATTACTATAACTCATGGTTACTTTACAAACAATAGATCAAAACCTTGTCCTATCTTATGCTACCTAGCTACCTGTAACTTTTGAAGTATCAAGCTCACATTTCAATCACTGTGTCAGTCCATCTCATTGAGAATCTACTACTTTTCCACTGACCCTTAACTTTTCTAAGCACAGTGCATTTTTTTAAAGATTGGTGCCCCCTTAACAATATGCTCCCAAAAATGTGGTATGTGGATAAATTATCTTTGTTCTTATGGAGCATCTGGTTGCATTTCCTCCAATACAGATTTGTTTGGTTTTTCATGTCAGATCATAGTCCAATTCTTATTTATTCCCAGCATCACATTCCAAGGTTTTGATTCCCCATCAATCTTCCTTATTCATTGTTCAAATTTTACATCTATATATATATATAACTTAAAAGTATCATATTTTGGATCAAGAACTTTAGTCTTTAAACTAACATCTTTACTCTTTAGTACTTTGGAGAGATACTGGACAGCAGTTTTGCCAAATTCAACACTCTTTTTATTTATTTCTTTTTTGAGAGAGAGATTAGTGTTGCTGTTGCTATAGTCTATTGAATCAACTATGACTCATGCAACCCTATGAACAACAGATGTGAACTTTTCCCTATCTTGAGCTGTCCTCAATGTCTGTAACACACCTGACCCCATTATCATAGTCACTGAGTTAATACAGCTCATCCAGGGTCTTCCTGTCCTGTGCTGACCCTCCACCATTCATCGTATGATGTCCTTCCAAATCCTTCTTCAAGGACTGGCCCCTCCTGACAACATGACCAAAGTATGTGACAGAGAGCGTCAAAATCTTTTCCACCAAGGAGCAAACCGATTTCACCATCTCCAGGGCAGACTATTTGTCTTTTGGCAGCCCTTAGTATGTTGAATTCTCTTATCTAGCACCACAACTAAAGGCATTGATTCTTTTTCTGTCATTCTTAGTCATTGTCCAGTGCTCTGATGCATAGTAAGTTATTGAGAAAACAATTTACCATTTATATATTGAATATGTAGACATTAGTATGTGTGTGAAAATATTATGCAAATATATCAACATTAAGAAAGCAAAGATTTTCACCACTGGGCAAATTGGCAGCATCAGGATAAACAGAGTGAAAAGATTGAGATTGTTAACAGTTTCAGCTTGCTAAACTCCACAATCAACACTCTTGGTATGAGCAGCCCAAATATCAAAAGACAAGGAAAACCTACTGCCAAGGACCTCTCTGAGTACTGAAGAGCAATAGTACCAGTCTAGAGACTAAGATGCATTTGATCTAGGCCATGGTCTTCTCAATTATTTGCTATGCATCAGAAGAAGAATCAATGCCTTTGACTTGTAACACTGGAGAAGCATTTGAATATATAGCTGACTGCTAAAAGAACAAATAGATTAATCATGGAAAGGGTGAAGGGGAGGAAAGAATTTTGAAGCTTCATCTGACACATTTTGGACAAGTTGCAAGGAGACACCAGATCTTGGAGAGGGACATTTTGCTTGGAAAGGTAAAGGGACAGTGCCAGAGAGGAAGACCCTGGATGAGCTAGATTGACTCAGTGAATAGGGCTGAAGGGGGTAGATGTGTGAGACAATGAGGTTGGCTCAAGATAGAGCAGAGTTCAGAACTTTTGTACATAGGGTCACTGTGAGTTGCAAGTCACTCAACAATATGTAACACACATATACATACATATATTTGTGTATGTGTATATATGTAAATGTGATCTATGTAAGTATCACATTTCCTTTGTCCTTTTTGGTTTATGAGCGTTGAGTTGGTTCTACATTTTTACTATGGTGAATAATGTTACAGTGAACATCAGTGTACACATGATTATTCATAGACACACTCTTTCTGAATGAAAAGACTCAATAATGTAATAAAGTTCTTCTGTAATTAATCCATTCCACTTCCTAAATGACATGCCTCCGGAAACTCTATGAACTTTGATAAATATCGATAGTTGTAGAGGGGCTTCAGGCCTTTAGTTCATAGGGTCCCTATGAGTCGTGCTCGATTTGAAGGCAATCAACAACGACAGCAACCTAATCATGATAAAAAGCCTTACACATTGTTTTAAATAAATCTTTAGAAGTTGTTTCTGTAGTTTATTATTACAATATTGTTGTTATTGCCTGCAACTCATAGCACCCTTATGGACAACAGCCTGAAACCCTGCTCTGTCCTGTGCCAATGTCCCTGATTACACAGTCACTGAATCAATCCATTTCATAAAGTCTTCCTCTCCTTCACTGTCCCTCCACCCTCACAAGCATGATATCCCTCTCCAAGGACTGGTCCTTCCTTGCAACATGTCCAGAGTATGTCAGACAAAGCCTCAGTATCCTTGCCT
>NW_006399855.1:5846956-5862085 GCF_000299155.1 Elephantulus edwardii | reverse complement strand
CATAGAGTTTCCGGAGGCAAGCCATTTCGGAAGTGGATGCCGCTCCTGCTTCCAGGCTTTCTGACTAGAGGAGAGAAAACTTTTGTTCCAGATTGTATTCTTAAATGCTGGGCAACCCCTTTAAAAACATTGTCATTTCATAAATTCCAATTCTGTGAGCTGTGATTCAAGCCCACTGCTTGTGCTCACAGCACCCTCATATTATTTTTATGGGGTGAGGGAAAAGGATGGAGATTTGAGGCTCTGCCTACTGTGCTGTCTGTGACTGAGTGTATTGTCTCCAACATGAGAGTCTAGTCTTCTGTCAGCTGTAAGTAGCATGAATTTCAGAGTCTTTACAGTGCTTGACCAATATTATACCATACTTTTTATAAGTATGAGAGGAAAATATGGGGGGGAAACAAGGAAAAAACATAGTTAGCTACATTTAGCTACACACATAACATAATATAGATGTAGTGATACCCATTATTTTTCTATAACTGATCCTGAGGCTTGAATCAGGTGCACCTTAGTCTTTAAATTGATATCTCTGCTCTTCAGCACTTTGGAGAGGTTCCAGAAAGCAGATTTTTCTAAATGCAATATACCTTTGCATTTCTTGACTGTTGGTACCAACAGTATTGCTTTAAGAGCCAAGTAAAGTGAAATTGTCTATTTCTATCATTTATCTATTGTGATGGCTCTAGAAATGACTTTTTTAACTATGAAAGCAACACCATTTTTCCTCACCTTTTCATCTCCAGAGTAACATATCATATGATCATCCGACTCAAAATGCCCCATGCCAGTCCATCTCATCTTGTCAATGCCTAGTATGTCAATATTTATGTGTTCCATTTCTTCCTTAACAACATCTAATTTTCCTATATTCATGGTTCTCACATTCCATGTCCAAATCACTATTGTGTGTTACAACTATTCCTCTTCCTTTGTATTTCCATACTTGAAAGCTCAACCTCAGTTGTCCTTTCTGTTATCTAGATTGAGATTTTTCACAGCTTTAGTTTGCTTGGCTTTACAGTCAACACTCTTGGCACCAGTAGCCAGGAAATTAAAAGGTGCATTGCCATTGGAAAGTCTGCTGTTAGGGACCTCTCCAAAGTACTGAAGAGCAATGGTGTCTCTCTGGACACTAAGGTGCATCTAATACAGGCCATGGCTTTTACAATCACTAGTTATGCACCAGAGAGTTGGACAATAACCAAGGAGGATAGAAGGGGAATTGATGCCTTTGAGCTGTGGTGTTGGAGAAGAGTACTGAGAGTACCATGGACTGCTAGGAAAACAAACAGATTTGTCCCGGATAGGGTTAAACCAGGTGGCTCCTTGGAGGCAAGGATTCTGAGGCTCCATCTGCCATACTTTGGACATGTTGTAAGGAGAGACTGGTCCTTGGAAAAGGACATCATGCTTGGGAGGGTGGAGGGACAGCGCAGGAGGGGAAGACCCTCTATGAAGTGGATTGATTCAGTGACCGGGGTAATCGGGATGGGAGTGTCAGAGACAGTGGGATTGGCACAGGACAGAGCAGAGTTTAGGGCTGTTGTACATAGGGTCACTATGAGTCGCAAGCAACTCGAGGGCACATAACAGCAGCAAAAACGATCTATTGTGATGCTGACTGTTGGTCCTCTTTTTTTTTCTTTTTTTTTTTTTTTTTTTTTTTTTCTTCTCTCCTTCACATTTGCAATTACTTTCTCCTTTTCTTACTTCTCCTACTTTTTCTTCTAAACCAAATTTATAAAATGTAGGTAGCTTTTTGGAAGCGAGAATGGCATCCACTTTCTAAACAACATGCCTCTAGAAACATTATAGCTTTGAGAAATGACAAGAGTTCTAGAAAGGCTTCAGGTCTTATGTTCACAGGGTTGCTATGGGTCATGCTTGATTTGACAGCAACCAACAAAAATAAGAAGAGGTCACTTTAAGTTATATTAACCCCTCTCAAGTGGATAGTTTAAAAAGATTTTACAAATTTGTTCCTGGAATATTCAAAATACAGAACACTTCCGCCATCTCAAAGAGTAGTGAATTATTATCTGTAAGGTTTAGCTTCTGGCAATAAGAGATCAGATTTCTCTATCATTTGTATTTTCACAGAATAATATGTAAATGCAACCAGATAATATGTAGCATTTTAAAGATTAGGTATTTTTACTTCACATAATTTGCCAACACACATGCACTCAGTTCAAATCCACCAGCTGTTCCTCTGGAGGAAAATGGACAATTAACTCCTGTGTAATTTACTAACTCTTGAAAACACATTAGTGGATCAGCTACTGGTTAGCTCCAATTCTATAGTACATAAAATCAACAATATAATGTTTTGAAATTCTCCTACCTTGTTTTAGGCAAGTAACTTTTCTTTTTTATTGGTAACTTCTGTGTTACTAAACAAATGTATCATGGATCATAATTTCTTAATCCATTCACTAGGTAATGGATATTTTAGTTACTTGCAGTTATGGCACATATTAAAAAGTAATTATAAATATAATATAAAGTTGTTGTTGTTGTTGTGTAGTGTTGAGGTGAATCTGACCAGTTGCTGACACTCCAGCAGGTTTTCAGATACATCACACAGGAGGAGATTGCCCATGCTTCTCCCATGGAGCACCTGGTGGTTTTGAACCAGGTACCTTTGGAATTGCAGCACAATTTTTTACTGCTAGGCCATCAGAATAAAAACGCATGTTTTCAGTAATCTTGGATAACTACTTAAGAATAGGATTGCTGAATTGTAAAGTAAATGTACATTTATTTTTACTAGAAACCAAGATCAGGTTGCTAGATTTGTTTGCTGCTAATGACATGTTGTTGCTTTAACATTTACTCAGTTGACAGGCCAAGAAAATATATGTACATGAATTAATCTCCTTATATATATATATTTTCTTATAAGTATTTTTGTAAATATTCATCTTATCTATATTGCACAAAACATGACTTTGTATAGATGTTTCCACATCTAATCTATTAACACATGAGTCATGATGCCCTCCTCCCTTTGCATTTGTGGAAGTTCCTAAACCAACAATAACAAATTCTGGTTACTAACATCCAATTACTTACTTGTTAAAGCTCTGGTGGCTTAGTGATAAGTAGTTGTGCTACTAACCTAAAGGCACTTGGTTCTAATCCACCAGCTATTCAACAGGAGAAAGGTGGGCAGTAGCCTCCTATGAGATTCAGTGCCTCAGAAAACCCACTGTATGGTTAGCTGTGAGACAGTTCCAATGAGACAGCACGCAAAGGCAGTAACATATGAGGCAATACCATAACTATTAAGTCATAAACTCATTAAAAAAATAACTCTGTTAGAGCACAGTGATTATGTATTTTCCCCCAGTCTTGTAACCACTAATTTATAAGTTACTGTCTCAGCAAAATCCTCCATTTCCCATTCCCTTCTTTACTTGAGTTATTTCTTATATTTGTGATTTTCTACATCATTAATCTTCCGCACAGTCTTTTCCACCCTGGAAACCTTTACCTATCTGCTTTTCCTTTTAATTTTTTTGTTTGTTTATTTTCTACTTTAAGAATCTCTCTTTGTGATATGCTGCTTTATGAGTTTTGACAAATACATAATTTGTCACCACTGCAATAATACACAGAATAATATCACCACTCTAAACCTCCTTATATGTAACCATTACATTCTTTCTCATTTCCCCTCAAGCTACTAGAATACACTGATTTATATTTTCTTTAAGAGATTTACCTTAAGTAAAATATTACATAATTTGAATCATATAGCATACAATACACACTGCTTTATATCTCTTAGCAATGCACATTTTAAATTACCTATATCCTTTGGCAGTTCTTTAGATTGTTAAATACCATCATATTGTACAGATATACACCACTAAAGCATACCTTGATTGTTTCCAGGTTTTGTCCATTGTAATAGACTGGTAGAAATAATTTTTCATATTTTTCTCTGCATGTGTATATTTGTACACATTCCTCGCATAGTTTTCAGTGTGATTCACCTCATTGCCTTAAAGTCAGAACCAGCTTAGGAATTTAGAAATTTCTGAGGTTAGATATTGAATAGGAGGTGTGAGCTCCTCTTTTTCTCCCTGAGTGACCGGAGAATTCAAGTTGCCAGAGCCCCTATGCCCTGGGTTAGCCGTGCAGGTCCCTAGGAATTATGTCACTAGAGTTCTCACTTTTCAAATTGATTAAGTAGACCCTGTTGATGTTGTGTGTACCATGGAGTTAGAACCAACCCATAGCTGATCCTCCAGTGGGTTTTCAGAGACAGTTAATCATCTTTCTCCCATGAGCAACTAGTGGATTTGAACTGCATGCCTTCGGGATTAAAGCACACCTTCTTGACACTAGACAACCAGAGCTCCCCAAGTAGACACCTAGGAGTATAATTTAAAAAAAGATTGGAAGAAAAATCATTAGTTACAGACTATTGAAACAACCTTGATCAAATAAAATTTCTGGTCTGTTAGTGAAGATCTAAAACTATAACCTTTAATATAACTAACACCTCAACATAAAAACAAAACAAAACACAAAATCAACAAAAATCCTCCAACTTTTTATGTGGACCCATAACAACACCCATGTCTGTCACTGAAACGACATATTGCCCTTGGAAAACTATGTGGCAAAAAACTTCCCTTAAAGTATCAAAAAATAAAGATATCACTTGGAAAACATGGGTGTGGATAACCAAAGTGATGACATTTTCAGTCACCTCATATGAGTATAAAAGCTGAGCAATGGATAAGGAAGGCACCTCTGGTAGCCTAGTGAGTAAGGAGATTTTGCTGCCAATCCAAATCTACCAGCTACTCCACAAAAAGAAATATGGATGTCTTCTCCTACACAATTCAAAGCCTGTGAAAAACCTTCCAGAGCGACAGACAACTATGATTTGCTTTCAACTTGATGACAATGAGTACGTGAGTGTGTAGAGATGAATTATGGATACCTTTGACTTTTGGTGTCAGTGGAAAATGTTGCCTGTCTATGAACAACTAGCAGAAAAGACAAATCTGTCTTGAAGCAAGTATAACTGGAATGTGCCTTGGAAATGAAAATGGTGAAATGTCATATCATGTAGTTTGGACATGTTATCAACAAAGACCTGTCCCTTGGTAAAGAAATAATTAGTAGAGAGGTCAGTGAGAAAGAGAAAGGGTCTCAATGAGATGAATTGGCCCAGAGCCTGCAACAATAGGGTCAACTAAAACAATGGTTGTGAGGATGGCACAGGAACTGGCAGACCTAGGGTAGCTAAGAATCAGAAGCAACCCGATGCACCTTACAACAGTATGATTTGGTTGCTGTACATAAGGTTGCTATGAGTCAGAGATGACTTGATGGTAAACAACAACAACAACATTACTAACTGTAATCACCATAATATACTTAGTAAAAATGAAAATCTAAAATATGTAGTGATAGAAACTGCAGGGGAATTAAAATAGTGGTATAAAAAGAAAGCAGTAAAAGAAGAGTCCCTTAATCAACTTATTACTATCAAGTTAAAAGGCTATAAACAAGAGGAGATGAGATTGCTCGTTTTTCTCCCTTAGTGTGGCTGGTGGCTCTATCAGTGTTTCTATTCAACTGCAACATAAAAGGAAGAATATACAGCCTTTGAAACCCACTGGTAGGCCAGCTCTATTTGTTGTTGCTATGTGCCACGATAATTGGGAAGGGTGTACGCCAGGGATGCATCCTATCTCCATACCTTTTCAACCTATATGCAGAACAGATTATCCGGGAGGCGGGGCTCTATGAGGAGAAATGTGGGTTCTAGATTGGTGGACTGTTTATCAATAAAGATGACACAACCCTGCTTGCTGAAACTGAAGAGGACCTGAAGCGCCTGCTGCAGAGTGTCAAGGACTGCAGCCTACAATATGGATTGAGGCTCAATGTCAAGAAGACAAAGATTCTCACCACTGGACCAATTGGCAGCATCAGGATGGATGGTGAAGAGATTGAGATTGTACACAGCTTTAGTTTGCTTGGCTCCATAGTCAACAGTCTTGGCACCAGCAGCCAGGAAATTAAAAGGTGCATTGCCATGGGAAAGTCTGCTGTTAGGGACCTCTCCAAAGTACTGAAGAGCAATGGTGTCTCTCTGGAGACTAAGGTGCATCTGATACAGGCCATGGTCTTCACAATCACTTGTTATGCATCAGAGAGTTGGACAATGACCAAGGAGGATAGAAGGAGAATTGATGCCTTTGAGCTGTGGTGCTGGAGAAGAGTATTGAGAATACCATGGACTGCTAGGAAAACAAACAGATTTGTCCTGGAAAGGGTTAAACCGGGTGGCTCCTTGGAGGCAAGGATTCTGAGGCTCCTTCTAACATACTTTGGACATGTTGTGAGGAGAGATCGGTCCTTAGAGAGGGACATCATGCTTGGGAGGGTGGAGGGACATCGCAGGAGAAGGCCCTCTATGAGGTGGATTGATTCAGTGACTGGGATAATTGGGATGGGAGTGTCGGAGACAGTGCAATTGGCACAGGACAGAGCGGAGTTTAGGGCTGTTGTACATAGGGTCGCTGTGAGTCGCAGGCGACTCGACGGCATATAACAACATGTGCCATGAAGTCACCAGTAAGTCACAAGTCACAGTGATCCTATGCACAATAGCTCTGAACCTTGTCTTATCCTGAGCCAATCTCACTGAGCCACTCTCACTGTCTCTGACACATCTGCCTTTATTTCTCCAATCACTGTCAATCCAACATCCAAGGTCATCCTCCCCTGGACTATCGCTCTACTCTTCCATGCATGATGTCGAAGGACTGGTCCCTCCTGGCCATATGCCCAAAGTAGGTGAGATGGAGCTTCAAAACCCTTTTTTCTGGAGAGAAGCTTGGTTTAGCTTTCTCCAGGACACACTTGTTTATTCTCCTGGCAGCCCATGGTATGTTCAATACTCTTTTCTAGCACCCCAATTCAAAGGCACCAATTCTTCTGTCATCCTTATTCATTGGCTAGCTCTCTGATACATAGCAAGTAATTGCGAAGACCATGTCCTGGATCAGGGACGTCTTTGTTCCAAGATTGACATCTTTTCTCCTTAACACTCTGGAGAGGTCCCTGAAAGAAAACTTTCTTAATCCAACTTATTTTTCATTTCCTGGCACCTGGTGCCAAGATTATGGACCCAAGCAAGATGAAATTGTTAACAATCTTAATCTCTTCTCCGTTTATCATGGTATTGTCTATTGGCCTAGTGGTGAAAATCTTTGTTTTCTTGATCTTGAGCTTCAATCTGTATTGAAGACTGCAGTCCAGATATACGTCAGTCTTATCTCAGTGAAAATGAGAGCTATGTTTATGTAGCATATCCTAAACAATTGTGTGACAAATGTGAAGAACGAAAGTACACTGTCCTTTTAAGTATCCACCGTGTCTGAATAACGGGTTACAACAAAGGGTTATTTGTCAAACATCTTTCTGTTAGCAGAAAAGGTTTATTTCCAGTGTCTTTAAAGTATTCTTTATCACTGAATTTTACATCTATTTTCAAAGTTAATTTCACACATACCACCAAAAAAAACCCACAACATTTTAACAATCTGTCAATTCATTCAAAACAGGTATCTGTCAGCATGCAAGTGAAAATGACAGCTGGTGATCTAAAATTATATCTACTCAATTGTTATTCTGCCATGATGAGAGAAAATGCAAAAAATAACAAGCTAAAATTAATTGTCATCTTAATTTATACAACTTAAAAGTATACTGTGTGTCATTGTCAATAGTAAAATGGTAAGACTATTTTTCTTTGTGGACTTAAAATTATGAACTCCTACATTTTTTCCAAGGCTGCCAAATGTAGCATTAATAAAATGTACTATATTTTTCCAAGTTAGATAAGAATAATGCCAAGCCTCTTAGACTAGTCAAGTGAGTACAATATCCAAGTTTTACCTGGACACAACATGAATATGTAATTTCCATGTTGTTCTATGAAAGTGATCCTTTCACTATGCTTTCTCCAAACTCTCCCCATTCTTTAGCCAAAGGACCATTTAAGATATTACTTCAGCTCCTAACTTTCCTTTGAAGTTTAAAATTTATTTTCAAGAAAAGCCATGGATTTCTCAAAAACCAAAAGCTCACTGCTCTCAAGTCCAAACTCAAACATAACTGACCTTTCAGTAGCTTTTCAGGAGGCTGTAAATTGCACGGGAGATTAGCCATCATTCTCTCACGGAGTATTGGTAGATTGAAATATAAAAAGAAAGGTGCCATCTTTAGGTTAACAGTCCAGCTCCCTACAAAATATGCCACCAGACCTCCCTCTCCTGTCTCTTATATATCAGGTAAGAGACTTTTCATTTAAAGAAATGATTAGGTTTCAATGACAAGGCCATCATTATATGAAAATCAGTAGTATGTTAAAATGAAGGATGACCATATCTCTTCACCCATTCATCTGTACTGTGACAGTCCTTCTTTGCCTTTGCTGAAGTAAACTGCCACCACTATCTCCTCTTTTCTCAGATCACCTCAGGAGAGTTGTTGATCTGGTTGTCCAGTTTTCTAGAGCCAGCGTGGTCTAAATACTGTGCCTCTCCATTCTCAAGCTCCCCTTTTTCTCCTGCCTTCAAGCTGTGAGACTGGTGTATCTCCTCACCAACTCCAAAATGCCCTTGATGTCTTATTATGGATAGTGGGAGTACTTCCTATCCACAAGTAGAAGGAATTGGGTGCCACAAATGGAGTGCCCATGTTCCCACACTAACCCCTTTCCACAAGATACCCTGGCTCTCGTTGGATAGCCTTGTCCCCTTCCTCTTCCGTGAGAAGACTTATATAGAGCTTCCACTTGAATTGTGATCGTGATTGCCAGGACTAGTCCCTGCTTTTTACCTTAGAATGCAGCTTCACTGTGTAATGGCCAGAGTACTCCTCAGAGGCAAAGATGGCTAAGCTTCATTTCACACACTTTGAGTATGTTACTTGGAGAAGTTATTCCTTAGAAGGGACTATCACACTTGGAAAGGTAAAAGGAAGATAGATCGGCACAGTGACTGCAGCAATGAACTCAATTGTGTCAGAGATTATAAAGATGGCACAGAATATGACACGGATTAGATATGTTGTTTATGCTGTTCTTCTGAGTGGTGCTTTACTTTACTCAGTGGCACCTAACAATATCAACAATAATAATAATATGTATCAGAACTGATTGAATGGCTGTAAGTGGCCAGTTAAGGAGACTCAAGAGATAATAAAATGACTGAAACAAATTTTTTTTTTAATTTAGGTTGTTTATTTTTCATTTCAATGAACATCTACAGAGATTTTGGGATTCCATTCATTCATTGTTGCACCCTTCTCCCCGCACAAACCCCTCCCCCCTCCCCCCATTTGCTCCTCTCCTTGAAAAGCAAAATTTTTACTACAGAATTGTTAGTTACATAAAATGATGATTTAACTTCTGAATTAGATACTCTTGGGAAGATGTGAATAAATCACTACACCTTAAAATGGAAAGGAAGAATATATGATAGAAGTAATCTTGGCATAAACTTAAAGTATATTGTAATTGACTTTGATGTGGATTCTTTAGAAGTTGTCAAGTACTTGTCAATGTCTCTGTGATATCATCTTAAAAGTATCACCTACGGAGTCTGCAATCTGTCCGTTTGCCTGCTTCTCTCTTGCTGTTTGTAACAAAAGCCTCTCTTTTTCCAACGTGGATATCCCTGGGAGGTCACTCTCCCCAGGCTCTGTCCAAGTGGCATGTGGGAGCTTAGGGCTCTGCCCGGTGATGTACAGTCCCTTTCCACAACGTTGGAGATCAAGCTGGGCCTTGAGTCTGCGCCTGCATATTCCTACAGCTTCTCAGAGTCCTCTGGACAATGACTGAAGAGAAAAGAAAATAAAAGCCTCTCTTTACATTCATCCAACGAGCAATTCAATCAGTCTATACACTGTTAGTTTGTTCTATGTAGATTTTTGGAGCTCTTCAATCCATTTAGAAACAGAATATTTAATTTTGGGAATCTTTTTAGGAAATAAACTTGAGTATTTCTCAGGTTTGGATTCATTTCCGAATTGTACAAAACTGAATGTTCTTGATTTTCTTTTTCCAGTAGTAAAACTGGTGCCCAGCTCACTTAAATTAAGTGAGTCTTGGTATTTTGAATCATATATTTTTCTTCTATTTCTTACATTTTTTAATGGTAATGGACTTAAAAGTTCTCTATGCCCTTGATAGTATCATTATTGTTTTTTCACATCTGTTTAAGTCTACAACAAAGGTTAGTTTTAGTTGTTGTTAAGTGCTGTCCAGTCGAGTACGACTCATAGCAACCCTATGAAAAAATCTGAACTCTGTTTTTTTTCTATGTCATCCTCACACTTTATGACACACAGCAGCCCACTGTGGCAATCACCTGTGACAATCAACCTGTTTGTGGATCTTCCTCTCCTTCATCAACCCTCCACCTTTCCCAGCATCATATCGCTCTCCAAAGAATAAACCCTCCTAGTAACATGCCCAAAGTGTTTGAGGGGAAGCCTCATCATTCTTGCCTCCCATGAGCTATCGGGCTGCATCCTAAGACATATTTGTTTGCTTTTGTGGCCGTCCATGAGATGTTCAGTGCTCTTTTCCAACACCACAGCTCAGAGACATCAATTCTTCTGTTATCTGGTATCTACAAAAAATGAAGTGAACCTTGACATTTCTAAGACAGTAGCTTAAGAATTAAGATATTTCGATCATGAAGGAGTAAGCAAGGTGCAGTGGAGACTTGATGAGATGGTGAAAGGCAGGGATCAATAATAATTATTGATATTAATTAGTTTCTAAAACATAGTACATATACATCTAATACTATTAGTGATATTATAAATCAATTTGATTAATTTTTTGAAAATTATTTTTTCTTCTCATCCAGCACCTTGATAATGCACATTTCTCTCTGTGGAGTGTGTTCAAAAAATATTTTCAGAGAAGCTGAAGATAATTTTGTCTTTGTAAGAAACCCCTGTGAAGAATTGAGATTTTTAATTATTTTCTGTATATGTTTTTGCAACTTCATTTTATTCAATTTTAATTCAGCAACTTACTATTAAGTATTTGTTTTTACTTTGGGTACAGTTTAAAGGATAAAGAGAAGAACGACTGTTTCTAAACAGAATGAACTGACAGTGGAGGAGAAGAATTATTTAATATGTCCTAAGATCTGAGAAAAATATGAGAAATACACCGGGAATAGTGATTTGAAAGAAAGAGATTATTCCCTCAAACTAAGACATAAGTAAAAGGTTTGTTTAAAATGACTGAGAAGAACCGGTAGCACAGTATGTTAAGTATTGAGCTACTAACACAAAGATCTGCAGTTCAAATCCATTCACCTCTTTGTCAGGGAAAGACGAAGAAGTCTGCTTCTGTTAAAATGTATTACCTTTGAAACCAATATTCTACTCTGTCATACACAGTCACTATGGGATGGAATTAATTTAATAGCATTGGATTGAGTTGTTTTGTTCTGTTGGTTCCAGCCCCTGCCCTCCCTCCAAGTGGTGAAGAACATAGCAGGCAAGTGAGATAGCATAAGCAAAAATTCAGAGGCAAGAAACAGTATCTAACATTTGGAAATTATTTTATTTCTCATATAAATTACACAGGGGAGAGTCTTAAATGATGCTATATAGTAAAAATCTGAATAAAAATGAACCAAACAATAAAAATCATTTAAAAAGTCAAACTCATTAATTTTGCATTTCCACCAGCACATTGAATAAAAATTCCAATCTTTCCACAACCTCACCAGCATTTGTTGTTTGCCACCCTTTTGAACTTTGCTATTGTTGCTGGATTGAGATGATATCTCATAGATGTTTGATTTTCATCTCTCTGATAGTTAGAAATATTTATATTTTTTAAAAATTTAATATTAGTTTGCTTACTAAGTTTGTATACATTGTGTTTCACAATATTTTCATTCATAATGTGTTTCATACAATCACTCTCATGCATTATGTTTTATAAAATTAATTACCACTGGACCTTGCTCATTGTTACCTTGTCTTTTCAGGTCCCTGCCACATCATTCCCATTTCTTTCACTTCCTCCCTCCTCCACCAGACTGTGCAAGCCTGTGGTTTTGTCCCTACCTATCATCCCCCCTCCACTCTTGCCCCTTTTCCCCCTTGGGTTCCCACACATATTTTATTAGGTATCCTTCTATTTTTATAATAATGGATTTTCAACATTTTTTCATGTGTTTGCTGACTATCGAAATGTTTTCTTTTTGTGAAGTGTCTATTCTTGGCTTGTACCTATTTTGTTATTGAGTTGTTTGCCTTTTTTTCTTGTTGAGGTGCTGGAGTATTCTATATATTTTAGATATAAGTTTCTTCTCAGATATGTCATTGCCAAGTATTTTTCCCCAGTCTGTGAGTTTCCTTTCTACTCTGCTGGAGAAGTTTTTTTTTATGTACATATGGGATTTGAGTCTTTGAATGTCTCACTTGTCTATTTTAGTCTCTCCTGGTTATAGGTTTTCTCATTATGCTTAGAAGTCTGTTCATACTGTAGATTAGGGCTTCTAATTAGGGTTTTTACTAGTTTTTCTTGGATATATTTTTCGTCTTTGGTTTTACTCTCATGTCCCTGATTTACCTTGAGTTGGTTTTTGTGTGAGGTGTGGTTCTAGCTTAAATTTTCTGGAAATGGTTGCCCAATACCATTTGTTAAATGTGTTGTCATTTCTCCACCTACCTGATTTCATCTCCTTGTAAAAATTCAGTTGGTCAGAGGTACATGAGTTAATTTCTGAGATCTCAAGTCTACTCTATTGCTCTATTTGTCTGTTACTGTACCAGTCTCATGCTGCTTTGACGACCATGGTTGTGTAGTAAGATTTGAGATCAGGGAGTTGATGCCTCCTACCTCATTTCTCTTTTTCAGTAGTACTTTGCTTATTTGGGGTTTCTTTCTATTCCAGACAAAATTGGAAATTGACTTTTCTATTAAGTTGAAAAATGATATTGGTATCTGTATTGGGATTTCATTGAATTTATAGATTGCTTCTAGTAGAATTGTCATTTCATTATACTAAGTCTTTCTATCCATGAAGAAGGAATATTACACCATTTCTCTAGATTTCTTCTTGTTTCCTGCTGTAATGTTTTATAATTTTCTTTGTATAGGTTTTTTTGTGAATCTAGATTTGTTCCTAACTATGTAATCTTGTGATTAACTATTGTAATTGGTATTATTTTTCTTAGTTCTATTTTTATACTCTCTTTGTCATTGCAGGGAATAAATGCAAATGATAGAAGGCAGTCTAATGCTTTCCCAAAAAGTTGAATATAGAAACACTATTTGACCCAGCTAACTTACTACTAAGAATAAACCCAAAAGAAACCAGAGCCATGAGTCAAAAAGACATATGCACACTAGTGTTTATTTTTGCATTATTCACACTAATGAAGACTAGTGAAGAGATGGAAGCAGCCCAACTGCCCTGTCAAAAAATGAATAGGTTGAAAAACTGTGGTACATTCATTGGTGAATTATTATACAGCATTGGAAAACAACATGAGTGAAACTGGAAGACACTATGCTGAGGGAAGCATCTCAGTCATTGAAGGACAAATACTGCAAAATACCACTATTATAAAACTTGACTTGCATGGGTGGTTGGGGAGAGAATAGAAAAAGAGTGGATAGATAATTAACACTGCTTTGGAACAGATGAAGATAAGGAATGTCTCATAAGGCATTATTATCATCAATTTGAATAAAGAGGTGTATTACAATGTGGACTTGGAGGGGAAAGGAAAGAGAAGGGGGGAATGTACAACAATGTGTAAAAACCCAACTTTGCTGTAAATGTTCATTAAAATGACAATAAAAATGGAAATAAATAATTTATACTGTTATAAAAAGATTCAAAATGCATTTTTATAATAATGGATTTTCAACATTTTTTCATGTGTTTGCTGACTATCTAAATGTCATACATTAGCATACAGTTTAGTCTTGAAAGTATTCTGATAAGTAAACTTGGCTTGATTAATTACAGGGATATTTTAATGTTAAAAATGGTATATTATTTTTAATAAATTTATGCTAAAATACTGAAAGAAAATCAAACGTATTTCTGTAGAGTCAATTCTAACTCAGAGGAACCATATGGACAGATCCTGCTATATTCATATAATGGCATATTCTTCAGCTTTGGTTCACAGATTCTAGCAAAGCATAATAAAATGTTGCAGCGATGGGTTAAATAGATAATTATGTCCATACTAACAGACAGATTCTGACTCAACAAATCTTGGGTTGAACCTGAGCATTTGTATTTAACAAATTTCTGTAGTAGATAAAGAAACCAATCCAGATTAACACACACACACACACACACACACACACACAGGTTTAAAAATCAACTCATTTGTAGTCATTCAACAAGTTGATATCATTTGAAACAATAACAATCATCAATTGAAAAACAAGATAAATTATTTTGAATGGGTTTTCTTGGCTCTTGGTGATTATTAAAGATTATTAAAGAGATTTGAAGTCACTGAATAATTTTATGAATAGTCTGTGAGAGATAACTATAGACAAAAATAATTTAAAATCATTTGTAAAATATTCATTCATTACAACCTGAAGTGAAACCTGTGAAATGTATGACTATCTATGGATTAAAAAATATGTATGGAGCAGAAAGACTTAGTTGGGCAACTGTATAATATCAATGAAAGCATAGAAAGTACAATCATGAAAGTAGAAACCTAATAATTAAGTGGCATACTATTAAATTAGACAAATACACTTGTCAAGGACTTCTTTAAAATGCTAAAAAGGGCAAAAATGTCACTTTAAAGTTTAAGATGAGGCTGACCCAAGTCGCAATATTTTCAATTGTTTCATATGTGTGTGAAAGTTGGACAATGAATATGGAAGACTAAAGAAAAACTCGTGGTACTAGGGATATCGTTGCTGATGTTAGATGGGTCTTGGCTGAAAGCAGGGAATACCAGAAGAATGTATATCTGTGTTTCATTGATTATGCAAAGGCATTTGACTGTGTGGATCATAACAAACTGTGGCTGACTCTGAGAAGAATGGGAATCTCAGAACATTTA
>NW_006399855.1:5838872-5846066 GCF_000299155.1 Elephantulus edwardii | reverse complement strand
GCGGTTGGCGCAGGATAGAGCAGGGTTTAGAGCTGTTGTGCATAGGGTCGCTATGAGTCGGAAACGACTCGATGGCACATAACAACAACAACAACAAAGAAAAACTAATGCCTTGGAATTGTAATATTTGTGAAGAGTATTCCATATCTCATGGGTTGTTAGTAAACAGAGGAAGTAAAACCAGTATGTTCCTCAGAGGTGATAACACTGTCTTGTATATTTTGAGCATGTTAATAGAGAGGCCAATCTTTATAAAAGGACCTCATATTTAGAAAACAGCGAGTCAAAAAAAGAAGAGTAAGACTCTCTTTGGGATGATAAACACAGTGACAACAACAATGAGATTTTCGCATAGCAGAGATGGTTAGAATGATACAAGATTGGGGTAGGCTTTTGTCCTGTTGTACATAGAGTTACCATGTGTTAACCTAAAGGCACCTAACAACAAAACAGTGATAAAAATTGTTAAGCTGTTTAGTTCATTGCCGTATTGATCAGCTGAAAACATGTGAAAAATATTTCAGTAAACCATGTGTTATTGAAATGGCAGTCTCCTTAGTGGAATGTACTGTCAAGAACTTAACTGTTGTCAGTTCTATTATTTATGTATTTTGACAAAAACGTAAATATCCTGACTTGCTCTTTCACTTCTTTTTTTTAACAATTTGAATGCCGAGCAACAATAAGGGAGCTCTTGTGGTTTAGTGGTAAGGAGTTAAAATTCATCAACTGCTCCACAGGAGAAATATGGGTAATTTATATCTATAAGACTGATTTACTGCCTCAAAAACCCTTTTTGAGTAACAGCTATTGGTAGATTCTGACTAAATATTACCTAACAACATTAATTGTAAAATTTCATTATATTTTTCTAAATCGGGGACTATAATAAATTTAACGGGACAAGAATGACTCTCAACTACTGTTGTTAAACAACAAATGGCTTTGGAAGTTACCTTTGCTACACAATTTTTGAGTTTTACAAAATTGTTATGACAATTTCATTCACTTATACATACACATTTTTATATCATCATCATTTCATCATTCATGCACATTTTACTTTCTAACATGTTGTTGTTGTTGTTGTCATTATGTGCCGTTGAGTCGCTTGTGACTCATAGCACCCCTATGTACAACAGTTCTAAATTCTGCTCTGTCCTGTGCTAATCTCATTGTCTCCGACACTCTCATCACGATTACCCCAGTCACTGAATTAATCCACCTCCCACAGGGCCTTCCAGTCCTGTACCTGCCCTCCACCCTCCCAAGCATGATGTCCTTCTCCAAGGACCGGTCTCTTCTTACAACATGACCAAAGTATGTCAGACAAAGCCTCAGAATCCTTGCCTCCAAGGAGCAGCCAGATTTAACCCTCTCCAGGATGAATCTGTTTGTTTTCTTAGCAGTCCATGGTACCCTCAACACTCTTCTCTACCACCAAAACTCAAAAGCATCAATTCTTCTGTCCTCCCTGGTCACTGTCCAGCTCTCTGACACATAACAAGTGATTGCAAAGACCATGGCCTGTATCAGATGCACCTTAGTCTCCAGAGACACACTGTTGCTCTTCAGTACTTTAGAGAGAGGTCTCTAATAGGAGACTTTCCCATCGCAAGACGTCTTTTAATTCCCTGGCTTCTGGTGCCAAGAGTGCTGATTGTGGAGCCAAGCAGACTAAAGCTGTGAACAAACTCAATCTCTTCACCATCCATCCTGATGCTGCCAATTGGTCCAGTGGTGAGAATCTTTGTCATCTTGACATTGAGCCTCAATTCATATTGAAGGCTGCAGTCCTTGACCCTCAGCAGCAAACGCTTCAGGTCCTCCTCAGTTTCAGCAAGCAGGATTGTGTCATCTGCATAATGCAGATGGTTGATAGGTCTTCCACCATTCCTGATGCCGCATTTCTCCTCATAGAGCCCAGCCTCCCAGATAGTCTGTTCTGCATATAAGTTGAAAAGGTATGGAGAGAGGATGCATCCCTGGCGTACGCCCTTCCCAATTTTGAGCCATGCAGTATTTCCTTGCTCTGTTCTGATGACTGCCTCTTGGTTCAAATGTTAGTTTCGCATTAGAACGATCAAGTGTTCTGGGATTCCCATTCTTCTCAGAGTCAGCCACAGTTTGTTATGGTCCACACAGTCAAATGCGTTTGCATAATCAATGAAGCACAGATAGACATTCCTCTGGTACTCCCTGCTTTCAGTCAAGATCCATCTAACATTAGTTACAATATCTCTAGTACCACGACCCGTTCTAAACGCAGCCTGGACTTCTGGCAGTTCTCTGCTGATGTGCTGTTCCAGTCAGTTTTGGATAATTTTCAGTAGAATCTTTGCTTGCATGTGAAATAAATGATATTTTTCTATAGTTTCCACACTCTTTTGGGTCACCTTTCTTTGGAATGGGAACAAATATAGATCTCTTCCAGTCAGTTGGCCAAGTGGTTGTTTTCCAGATTTTTTGACACAACTTGGTGAGCACAACCAGGGCAGCATCTGTTAGCTGAAATATGTCTAATTAATTAAAATATCTGACCAAAATATGCATTACCTTTCCCTTCATTGAACTTATCTCTTTATTAATTTTTACTCCTGCAAAAAAAGCAGATACAATATGAAGGAGACCAATTCTGACATCTACTTTCTTCATAAAGAAGAACTGTCCCCATACAAATAATTACATGGTCAGATATGCCATCTCACATATTCCTGAAACTTTTTGCATCAATCACTCCATCCCATGTATGTTTAAAATTGACTTACAATCTTTATTTACAATTTTGGGCTTTACTGAATAGCGGGGAAGACAAAAAATATCACACAATGCAAGTCCAGGTTTAGTTCAGCAGTCCTGAGCCAGATTAACAAGGCACATTTCCTCAGTTAGTTCAGATATCTTCTCAGTCAACAAGGGAAAGTCTAGATTCAGTTCAGCAGCACAAGTAAACCTCTGGTTTCCTTAGTTAATCCAACAATCTTTGTCTTAGAACAGTCACAAGTCAGCTTTTCCTTCAATCATCCAGCAAGCAAGATGTTTAACTTTGGCTCCATTTACAAGATTCCTTTGGTTACTTTACAGCAATGCCACAATCTCTTCACCCTCTCTCCACCACTATCCCTCATGATGTAGAAAGCATGCTCTTATATTGGCCCTTCAGCTGTTGACGATTTTTGAGACCATTTGTCTGTCAGTAATATAGATGGAGATCTTGTCCCCGCAATAGAGGATTATATAATGGGTATAAAGCCAATTTTCAAGGGTTCTAACACTCTAACTCCCCTTTCACTCTCGTATCTTCCATGGCAATTATTCAAGAAAAATTCTGTATGGAAACTATCCTTGTCATTGTTGTTGACTGTCGTTGAGTTGAGCATGACTCATAGCAACCCTATGAACAGAAGGCCTGCATCATTTTTAGAACTATTGTCATTTATCAATATTCATAGAGTTTCATTCCAGAGGCATGTTGTTTAAGAAGAAGATGCCGCTCCTGCTTGTTTCATAATAGTGGTTTTATTCAATATTAATCCTTTTGTGACTAGCATTTTACTGAGCATGATGTCAATACATCTGTGTTATGCATTGTTTCATGGATTCTGTGTTTTTTATGTTGCATAGTACTCCATTGTGTGAATAGAACATAGTTTCTTTCCATAATTATTCATTGATGAACACTTAGGTTGTCTCTATCTCTTTGGTATTTTAAGTAATGCTGATATGAACATGAGTTGAACCTATGTCTGTGTTGCAGATTTTATTTATATGGAATATGTACCAGTGGGATTACTGGAACAAATGGTATTTATACTCCCAGCTTGCTAAGGAGATACAAAATTACTTTTGATAGTGATTCTCCGGTTTTACCAGAGTTACACTCTTTACACCTTTACTAGCATGTTTTGATTACTGTTTTATTTAATTTTGCTACTGTTGTTGGGATGAGGTGATATCTCATTTTGATTTGCATATCTCAAGAGAACACTGCATGGTTTAAAACCAGGAAATACATGTGTCAGATTTTATACTTTTCCCATAACTATTAATTTTGTATGCTTGGCAAATCATTCAAGAAGCTTGATTCTATGAAGAAGAATGTTGCATCAGGATCAGATGAAGACTTGTCAGTAATCTGAATTAGGCAGATGATACCACCTCACTTGCTGAAAGTGAGGAGGACTTGAAATACTTGCTGCAGAAGATCAAATACTACAGCATTCAGTATGAATTGCATATCAATATCAAGAAAACAAAAAGTTATCATCACTTGATCAGTAAGTGACATAATAGGTGGAGAAAAGATTGAAATTGTCAATGGCTTCATCTTACTTAGATTCACTGAAAACACCTTTGGTACCAGCAGTCAGAAGATCAGGAGAAATATTGCTTTGGGCAAGTCTACTGTCAGGGACCTCTCCCAATTACAGAAGAGCAATGATGTCGTTTGAAAACTAAGGTGCACCTGGTTCAAGCCATGGTCTCTTCTATCACTTTCTATGCATCTGAATGCTGAACAATGAATAAAAATACAAAAGGTGAACAGATACCTTTGAGCTATGGTGTTGGAGAAGAGTTCAGAGTATCACAAAGACTACCAAAAGAACAAACAGATATGTCTTGGAGGAAGTGTATTCAGAATTTTCCTTAGAGGCAAAGATAACAAAGCTTCATTTCACATACTTTGTGCACATTGATAGGAGAGGCTCTTCCTTAGAGAAGGACATTATGCTTAGAAAGGAGGAGGGTCAATGAAAGAAAAAATGACCCTCACCAAGATTGATTGACACAGTGACTGCAGCAATAGGCTCAAGTGTGTCAGGAATGATGAGGATGGAACAGGACGGGACAAGGGTCAGATCTGTTGTTTGTAGGATCACTGTGAGTTGTATTCAATGGCACCAAAAAATAATAATATCAAATTATCTCAAGCATTTTTCATGTGTTAGTATTGCTACAGATTTGATGCTTCTTAACTAATCCAACATAAAATTATAAGACAAACAAAGCTTTTATAAGTGACATTTTTGTTGTAATAAATTATTTCTAATAACAAATGTTTGTATCAACATTAATATAAACTTGTTTTGTATACTTCCTGTCAAGAAGTGAAATCACCATTTCCACAAACATTGGTGTTCCTAACTTTTTGAGCCCAGACTGCAGTTGCAGCAGCATTTTTTTAAGGAAATGGGAAACTTGATTCAAGTGCAAATAAAATTTCAGTACTCCAGAATCAACTTAAATAGAAACTGAGGACCTTTTAATTAACCTTCCATTGATAAGGATTAATGTGCAATATATTAACATCAATAGCAAGAGAAAATGAATAGAATTCTATAAATACCTTCAAAGTGATGAGTATGTTCTGTTAAAATGATGTTTGTACATTGATACCTGTATTTAGTAGTAACTATTTGCATGAAAAGACACTTTCAATGATAGAATAAGTGAAATCTAATTACTTATGGAGCATTAACAGATTAATATTTCCAATAGATTTTAATGATAAAGGAAAGCGGAATAATTACAAACTGTGTGCACTAAACAAAATCTTATCTACCTCAGAAGTAATTGTGTTCTTTACATCAGTAGACTACTGTTTAAGTAATTTTTATGATTTTACTTTTAATATGGTCAATATAATTTTTAGGGGAATTTGGCCATTTTTTGTAAATATAAAATTTTGTACTTTTAAAATATATTTTCTTCTCCCTCTCAGGGAATTCTACTGTCTTATTCCATGGGACTTCCACTTGTAACCTAAAATAACAACTCTGGTGATGGAAGATTTCATCTTACATAATTTACAATTTTCAAAAGCCCATTGGAAGTTCAGTACTGTGTCGGTTGGTTCCAACTCTATGTGAATGAGAATTTTATTTTGTCTCTTTGCTCCCAAAATTTCATTCTGAAAAATATGGCCATTGAATTTATACATTTAAATTGTTAGGGCAAGAGGCTGATGCTCTCGTGTGGGAAATTAAGACTAACAAACCCTCTGCCTAGTAAGTGGAAATAGAGATTAAGAGATTGGACAAAACCTAGAGGCAAATCAATAATGAAAAAAGACTTATGCCTTCACTGTAAAGCCAAGATATTTTGAGAACCTTTGTTGATATTATCTTAAACTTGATTCTTGAATGTAGCAAAACCAATGAAACTTATTGTGACTTTCAACTAAAAAAGAAGTGATAATTCTCTGGATGTTCAAATTCACCAAAAGAGAAAGATGAACAATCTCCTACTTGGTCAGATATGAGTCAATTCTGATTTGATGGCAATGAGTTTATGTTTTGTTTGTTGCTGTTTTTAATACACACATATACTTACATGCCTATCTGCCTATATCTATCTAGATATAGATATTGAAAATTTGATATATATCTAAATAGGTTGTTGCTGTTGTTGTTAAGTGCCATCATTGAGTTATAGAGTGACCTTATGAACAAAAGACCTGAACGATGAACACTTGTATAACTTTCATCGATTCTCCATGCTCATAGAGTTTCCACAGGCAAACCATTTTGGAAGTGAACCACTTCTGGTTCCAAGCTTATTTTAATTGGGAAGCTCCACCAAACACTGTCTACCATGGGTAACCATTATCGCATTTGGCACATCAGTGTCACAGTGTTTAACATCACAGCAACCACAAGTTACCTCTGTACAGCAAAGCACAGACCAGTGCTATACTACTTAGAAGAATGTTTGGAAAAAAAAAACAAACAAAACAACAGCAACAACAATTAAAACCATGTCTGAGGGCCGCAGATTAAAATAATCCACCTTGGGCTCGGTAGCATAATTTTCTGTCCACAAGGCCAACATAGCTCTTCTATGTATCAAAATAGGTATACAACAATAAGTATACAAGAATATTGATATAGATATTTATTAGGGAGAAAATTATAGGGAGATAGATTCCAGAAACTAACAACATTAGGGAAGGCTGAACCTAAATAGTCAGTAAACAGGTAAGATTTCAGACTGCTTGTTTTAAAGGCTGCCACCTTAAACAGCTGGAACTTCCAAAGTCAACTGATGTGGTAGTCTGCTGCTTTGAGTCTGAAGATCATGTGTCAGGTAGTGAGAAATAGAACTGACAAAAAGCTCTCATCATATTTTAGGTCTGGAATGAAATGGAATCTAATAAGTAGCTATTTGTATAATTTAAAATAAAAATTAAAAAAA
>NW_006399855.1:5835619-5838102 GCF_000299155.1 Elephantulus edwardii | reverse complement strand
ATTGTCCATTTTATGTTGTATAGTTTTTTATTAAATTATCACAATGTTACTATTGAAATGGACCAACACATATATGTTAAAAGGATGTGTTTAAGGATTGTTTGAGAAGCTTACGCATCAGATATATTTTTTTTTCTCTTCACTCCAAAATCTCTGAGATTTCATACTTCTGCCATGGAATCATGCCCTGGGACTTTCAAGAGGGGAGGGAAGCATATTCATACTAATACTAGGTCATCTTTCAGTCCAAGGTTTCAGTAATCAATCTTCAACCTTGTAGACAATCGTGGTTCCTAATTAATCAATAAATTACAAAGCCTAAGATTATTTCAGCAGCTCTGGTAGCTGAGTGGGTAAGTTGTGCTGCCAAATCAAAGGTAGACAGTTAAAATCTACCAGCTGCTCTAGTGGAGAAATATCTGTAAAGGTTGCAGTTTACAACCTTGGAAAACCCACTGAGTGATCAGCTATGATTTGGTTCACCTTGACCGTATAAAACAATGTTATAAAGGGGGGGGGGAAGTCCCAATTCAACAGTCTCATACTCCCCATCTAACCTTTTATGATCACATTCTTAATTATTATTTTACAAAACTTAAGCTAAATCAAAATGACAAGGCCCTATAACTTACTCAAAACTGCAATATAAGATTTTTCACTTACATATTTTGGTATAGCATGTTATCAGATTATTTTTCCAGAGTGCTTCTGGAAAACTTTTCACCTCCAATCTGTTGATTAATAGCCAATATGTTAACTAGTTACACCATAAAGGAATTTCAACAAGGTCACACAAGTCTAATTTTTTTCTCTTGTAAAGACAAGCCTTTGTATTTAGAGTTTTATTGAGGGAGAGGGGTTAAGTTTGTTCTTTCCCTGTAGCAATGTGCTACATCAATAGAGAAACTTCTTTATGGGTCTAAACCATGATGTTTGATGGACACTGTTGCTGTGTTTACCATTAACTTTCTCAGTAAGTCATGGAGAAAAAAAGGTTTTAAAACATTTTCTTCCTCCATCTTGAGGGCTGAAAAGAGGGGAATAATGGAATCTGTTGATAAGGCATATTTGGAAGTTCAAATGTATAGTCTCTTCAATATCTACCAAAATTATACCACTTCATCATTCAGACTCACTTCTTTCCATTTTGTGCCCTTAATTTAGTATTAGATACTCTATTAGCTGAGGACAGATGCAACTAATCTAAGCAAAATTTGTCTGGAGTTTGTCACCAGCAGTATCTGCTTACAAATTTGAAGATACAATGGTGGCCCGTGCTTTTCCATTTATGTTCAGAATTGACCATTCATGAAATTCTATTATCCCTTTCTTTGGATATACTTTAAGACCTTCCAAAGCTGTCAGCCTACCCTATAATCTTTAGAATCAGTTTTGTCACCATACAGTTATTGCCAGAGTCTCCTGGTATCTAGACATTTTGCTTTTTCCTTATGCTTATTTCCTTGACACAAGTGATTATAATTTAGTTTATTTAGGTTTATTAGTGTTATCACCATATCCCTAGGTTACAATATCATTCCAGTTGAAAGTTCTGTGTGCCTCCTTAAATATATAAACTCTCAAAATACACTAAAATGGCAGCTTATATATGCCAATGATTGTGGAGGTGTCACAGTATTAGACAATATTTTGTTCTTTTGTGTAACAGCATCTACTTAGATAACCTATAATAACAAAGATAGAAAGAGTAGGCTATCAATACTCCTATGTCTCTTGAAATGAGATGAGGCTTTTGTTAGAAGACATATAATTATCTGTGCATACCAGCTTAGAGTAGAATGGATAACAACATACCAAACTCACTATCCTCCTTCACTGTTTATTTACTGTAAGACACTCCCATTCATTGATTGGGTCCAAAATTCAGAAAGCAGGGAAGAATCTAGATGGAATAGATATGACTCAGCATCCTAAGGTATACATCAGGGTAGATGACAGTGAAAATTGTCTGTAGATGTAAACAGAAATCATGCTGCATGTCTTGCTATATCATTTGGACCTTTCCTTTAACACTTGTTTTTTGTTGTTGTTATGTGCCATTGAGTCACCTGCAACTCAGCAACCTTATGTACAACAGACATAAACCATGCTCTATCCTGTGCCAAACTTATTGTCTCTGACACAGTCACTCCCATTACCCCAGTCATTGAATCAATCCATCTCATTGAGGGTCTTCCTCTCTTGTGCTGTCCCTCCATTCTCCCAGGTATGCTGTCTGTCTCCAAGGACTTGTCTCACCTTGCAACATATCCAAAGTATGTCAGATGAAGCCTCAGAATCTTTGACTTCAACAAGAAGCAGCCTGATCTCACCCTGTCTGAGACGATTCTGTTTGTTCTCCTAGCACTCAATGGTATGTTCAATACTTTTCTGCCCACTATCACCTCTCTTATTCAATATTGTTTTGGAAGTCTTAGCAATAGCAATAAGACAAGAGAAGGGAATAAAAGGTATCCAAATAG
>NW_006399855.1:5822470-5833069 GCF_000299155.1 Elephantulus edwardii | reverse complement strand
AGTAATGGCCTAGTGGCAAGAAGCTGTGTCCCAATCCTGAAGGCACGTGGCTTGAAGCCACCAGCTGCTTTGTGGGAGAAGATGGGCAATCTCCTCCCATCTTATTAACTGCCTCTGAAAACCTGCTATAGGGTCAGCTATGGTTCAAACTTATTACACAAAAACAAATCATCACTTTTCTTATTATATCAATAGCTTTGGAAATCCTTAAAAAATTGTACCAATTGCTGTAATGTTAGTTCTCACTCATGGTCAACCAACATATGTCAGAGCAGATCTCTTTTCCATGGACTACTTTTTGAAAATCTACTTTTAGAAGTAGATTTTCCAGCCTTTCATCTGAAATGTATCTGAGGGGATTTAAATCTCTACTGTTTTAGTAATCAGATACATGCCTAACTTTTTGGAAGAGCCAATGACAAAAATATTCATTATTGTTATGTGCCATCAAATCAACTAAAACTCATGGAAACCCTTTGAACAAAGGCTCTGAACTTTGCCCTCTCTAAGCCACTCACCATCTCTGACATACTTGACCCCAATACCACAAACACGGTGTCAATCCACATCGTCTAGGGTTTCTTCTCCTGAACTGACCCTCTACTCCTCCAACAAAGATGTCTTCTCCTAGAAATAGCTGTCTCCTTTTGACAATAAGCCCCAAATATATGAGATGAAGTTTCAGAATCTTTGCCTTCAAGAAGCAATCTAGTTTCAACCTGTCCAAGACAGACCTGTTTGTTCTCTTGGCAGTCCATAGTATGCTCAATACTCTTCTCTGGAACCACAACTGGAAGGCAGTCATTCTGTTATCATTAGTCATTGTCCAGGTCTTAGATGCGTAGGAAACAATTAAGAAGACCATGATCTATACCAGGCAAATCTTAGTATCTTATTGACATTGTTACATCTTAGTCTTTGACTGACACCATTGCTTTTTAGCACTCTGAAAATGTTCTTAACAGTAGATTTTTCCCAGTGCAATTTATCTTTTGATTTCCTGACTGCTGGTACCAGAAGTGTGGAATCTGAATCAAAAAAAGATAAAATCATTACCAACTTCAATGCTTTCTCCATTTATCATCATGCTGCCTATTGGCCTGATGATGATAATTCTTGCTTTCTTGATGCTGAGATGAAATCCATATGGAAGGCTGTAATCTCTGACCTTCTGCAGCAAACTTCAAGTCCTCTTCAGTTTCAGTAAGCAAAAGTGGCTTAACGCAGGTTGTTGAGTCCTCTTCTGATACTAAAGCCACATGGCTCTTCATAAATGATCTGCTCCGCATATAAATTGAAGAGATCTAAAGAAAGGATGATGCATCCCTGATGCTCTTCTTTCTTTATTTTTAATTGTGCAGTGTTCCCTTGCTCTGTTCAGACAATAGGTTCCTGGTCTAGGTATAGGTTTCACATGGGCATCATCAAGTATTCTGATATTCCCATTTTTCTCAATGCGTGCTACAATTTGATATGGTCCACACAGTCAAATGCCTTTGTGTAGTCGATGAACACATGTAGACATCATTCTTATAATCTCTGCTTTCAGCCAACATCCATCTGGTTTCAGAAGTGATGACTCTAGTGCCACAGTCTCTTCTAAAACCTGCTTGTTTTTCTGGCAGTTCTCTGCTAATGTACTGTTCTAGTCATGTTTGCATATTTTAAGCAAGATTTCATTGATGATGTGAGAAAAAAAGACAATCTAACTTGCACGTATATAAAATTAAGCATTCATAAGAAACAAGTCAAACTCAATGAAACTTTTATTTTTCTTATTGCCCAGGTAAGAGAATTATCTGCTTAAGTAAAGAAGTCTTTCACATCACTGTACATTGTTATTGTTATAAATTTTTAAAAGCAAAAAGATTCCTGGGAGGCCTCAATGCAGACTGATAAATAATCAAAAAGATCACTACTGATTAGCTCTATTCAGAATGTAGTTTGCCGACTTAACTTTTTGTTGATAGAAAATATTCTTTTCATAATACGATGATGAGCAAGACAGTCTTAGGGATTTGAGCTTTGTAGGAAAGGGATTTACTTTTTAAAAATCAGGTGATCAAAGGATATGACAATTTAGAATGCAATACATTTTTCATGAAGATGCAACATAATTTAAAATAAGACATTAGAAAAAAACATTAAAGTGAAATGAACTATTTTCCATTAAGGGGAAAATGGAAAATATTATCTCTAGATAAATAGATATTTAGAGTTTAATAGAGAGCAACTAAAAGGCAGATGAATAAAATTTAAAAAATGCAAAGTGACAGAAGGATGATAAAAAAATAAACTTGATGGCAACATGTTTAGTTACATCAGATAACTGTATGCTGCCTACAAGTTTCTTACATCTTTAGCGTAGATCTCAGGAGAATGTCAAGCTGAATATTTTTATGCCATGCAAAAGAAAATTTTGTTTTATAATGGAAGCATGTTAATGGGTAACTTTCAGCTCATTCTGGTTGCATTACATTAAAAAAAATCACAGAAAGGTCTCAGCACTTGTTTAGGCTGTGAAATGTTGCTTGCAATGCTACATGAAAAAACCTTCAGAGAATAATCTATTGTGTATGTGTGAATATTTTCTTTGAAAATCAGAGATGTGGGTGGTCAATTTTCATCAAGCTTTATACGCTATTTCTAGAATGAATTCAGTAATGTGGCTCCATCTCTATAAATATGAAAGAATGATGAACAGATTCTACTGTTCCAATTGTGTTTCTCAGGTATTTCTTTCTGTAATAGGTCTCGGGGGTAAAATACCACTAACCAAGCAATTCTCTTGCAAAAAAGAGAAAGAAAAATAGATAAAAAGCTATAGTCTAGGGAAAGTAATGCATTGGAGTTAGGTAGCTGAGCCAGAAGTGGAAAAAGTAATAACACATCAAGCCCAAAATGTCATTATCCTCTGTGTAACAGCTGTGCTCCAGAAAAGACATCTATCTCTCAGCAAGAAAACTGTTGCAGTATAAAAGGAAATTGTTAGCATTTAGGGGTCTTTTTTTTCAGTTAAATTTGGGAGCTGTACCATCACTTTCATGAGATTTACTGCCTCTGAAAACCCACTGGAGGGTCAGCTATGGGTTTGTTATGACTCAACACACATCACGAGCATTAGATCGACTATTTGAACCTTCCAGCTCCTCCACAGGTGAAATACATGTCTGACTGCTTCAGAAAATATTTATAGTCTGTAAACCCAAGATGGCAGTTCTTCTTTGTCCCATGAGATGGCTATGAATCGCAATCTACTCAATGATAGTGTATTTAGTATCATAAAATATTTGACTGTCATACTTGGATCCAAATAGGTGCTCTACCACAGTAATAGGGAAGGAACACGGGGAGAAGAAAATATTTCGTTTTCAAATTTTGCTAACTGACGTTAATACATTTGGCATACAACACTATGGTGGTGTTTGTTATGTGCTGCCAATTCAGAGTGAACTCATAGCTAACTCCCATTCTTCAGGTTTTCAGAGATCTCCTCATGGGAGGAGATTTCTCAGAGCGATCTTTTACAGATATTTTCTCCTTTTGGGCCTGCCTTTGGGTTGAGAACTAAATTCCTTTGCCACTAGGTCACCAGAGCTTTCTGTAATGGAAGCTTGATACTATGAGGTAACACAAATGTGTTCTGTTAACTTATATATGCATCTATATCATATTATATCTCAAAATGTTGTTGTTGTCAAGTGCTGTGGAGTGTAACTATGAACAAAAGATCTGAACCCTATTCTATCCTGTGACTCCTTACATTTCCTGATACACAAGAGCTCATTGCTGTAGTCATTGTGTCAATCCACCTGGTCAAGGGTCTTACTCTCCTATGCTGACCTTCCAGCCTTCCTAGAATCATGTCCTTCTCCAAGGAATAGCCCCTCATAGCAACATGCTCAGAGTAAGTGATGCAAAACTTCATCATTCTTGCCTTCAAAGAGAACTCTGGCTGCACTCTCTCTAAACCTATCTGTTTGTTCTTTTGGCCACCCATGGGATAGCCAGTGCCTTCTACAACACCACAGCTCAAAGGCATCAATTCTTCCTCTGTCACCCTTATCCATTGTCCAGCTCTCAGATGCATAGCAAGTGATCGGAAAGACTATGGCCTGAATCAGACTTAGTCCTCAAAGTAACAATAATGCTCTTCAATAATTTGGAAAGGTCTGTAACTGCAGATTTTCCCAGTGCAATTCTTCTCCATATTTCCCAACTGCTGGTGGTACCAAGGATGTTCATTGTGAACACAAGCAAGATGAAGATGTTAACAGTTTCAATCTCGTCCTCACCATCATTATTTTGCCTATAGATACAGTGATAAGAATCTTTATTTTCTTGACAATGAGATGATCAAAGACCAGATGAGTTGTGGAATTATATAAAGGATATCATCCATGAAGAAAGTAAAAGGTTATTACAAAAACAGAGGAGAAAGAAAATAATCAAAATGGATGTCAAAAAGAGACTCTAAAAATTTTACTGAAGCATCAAGAAGCCAAAACAAAAAGAAAACATGCCAAAGTGAAAAACTGAACAGATTTCAAAGGGTAGCTTGGGAGGAAAACGCAAAGTATTGTAATGGAATGTGCAGAGAGTTGGAATTGGAGAATAAAATGGGAAGAATTTGCTCTGCATTTCTCAAGCTGCGAGAATTGAAAAACAAGTTTAAGACTCGAGTTGCAATATTGAAAGATGTTATGGGCAATATATTGAATGACACAGAAAGCTTCTAAAGAAGATGGAGGGAATACACAGAATTCCAGAATGATTACAGCTTAAATACAGGATTTCTTTTTCCAGTGTTCTCACCAAGTAATTTCTCCCAGTATAATCAATTATTTGCTCAATCTAGACTCTAAGCTTTCACAGACCATATTCTGTACTTGGAGCAAAATTGCTCAAATTACAAAACTACTCATTTTGTTCCTATTGCCTGGAATATTCATTTTTTTTCTTCATCGTTCTTTCCATGAGCTATCAGCTCAAACCAAATGTCCACCCAGTCAAAAGGTTAATTTCTCTGTCAAGTCTTTATGGATACTGCCTAGAAACAAATGTCTCTTATTTTAAAATCTGTGTTCTCAGCACAATTATTTGTATTTTTCTGAAAATATAATAAATTTTGTAAATGTGTATATAATTTCATGTTATGTCATCTGCTGAAAGGTAAATCATTTTATAAAAGAAGTCTAATACTATTTTTACATATGCCACACAGGAGACAAATACTCACTTCTATATATAACTAGGTATTTCTGTCATCACAGGAGACTAGAGCGAGGGCTACATGGTGGAGGGGACCTGGGGGAGGGTTTGTAAAACAATGAAAGAATCTTTTCTTTTACTTTTCCATAATTTTTGGACTCATGTACTTATAACTTGTTAGTCAAATTTGTGTCTTCTAGGTTGCAGCACCCCCATGATACATCTTCAAGGATATGAACATGTACGGCCAAGCACAATCAATAAGAGTGCATCTAAATTCCAAAATCAATCTCCATGATAGTCTATGTGTTTCCTACTGCCAAAGGGGCCCTTTAGAGTAGTGAGAGAAGATCTTCACCCTGAAACCCACAGCGTCCCTTTTCAGCAGGAAGTAGCTAAGAGAATACGCCATCCCCTTTTCCTTATGACTCAGGGTGAAGTCTCTCTCACGGAGGAGTGATAGGGAATGGCAAAGGACACACTGACAAAGAAGATTAATCAGAACTGGCTTTGACAAGCACTGTGGCATTTGGACAAGAACAAACTGGGAGGAGGGTAGAGAGAATAGTGCAACAATGAATGAATGGAAACCCAAAATCTCTGTAAATGTTTATGAAAATTAATAAAATATAATTATAGGGGGGAAAAAAACCCAAATACTCACTTCTCACTTACTGACATGGTTATATTTCAAAGACCAGGTAGTTTATGCCAAAATCCATGTAAAGCAAAAATAGAAGATACCATATCAACTCACAAAATTATTGTATCATTGCACAACTGAAATGACATAATTATGAAATTGGCAAATGGTTGATAATCATGGCCTAGCCAAGTTGATATATAACCTTTACCAACACATTAGTCTCACCTCATATGCCAGAGTTTGTTACTGCCAGATGTATGTAAGGTAGTATATACAAAAGAGTAATTTATTGCTTGTTGTAAATGTAAAATACCAAATAATGAGAGAGCTACTAAGTGCAGAGTAGGGGTATAGTGAGCACCAAGAAAATGCTGTACTGTCATAGGGCACACAGCATGTCCAGAATAGAATGAATGCACATAAGTGAATTTGAAAATACTTGTACTATAACTATTTTTCCACAGCACAGGTTTTTGGATGTTTGTTATTTTTTTAAATATTTATATAATATTTATGTAGACCAAAAATTTTGCTGTTATGAGTAAAAACCAGATATACATTTTTTACAGTGCATAAGGCCATACTTTTTTTACAGTAAACAAGGCCATAACCTCTCTTTCTTTCTCCTTTTCATTGCTTTAAGAAAAAAATGCAGAATATAACATTTTCATAGCCTTAAACCTTAAATAAATTGCTTCAATTTGAGGACATAAAAATTATCAATATTTTCTATGTTAATAGTAATTACTACTTTATTAGTGTATCATTTTCTCAACATTAAATTTAAAAAGCACAAGGGAAAGAAGAGCTCTCAAAAAAAACATGAATTGCAATAGCAGAAAGAAAATGGAAAAAAATATTAAGTGGAGAATAAATTAAGTTGAGATTGCACCATTGAATACATAAAACATCTTGGGTTAAATACTGGGGTATTAGTAACAAAATTATATGGCCTGAAAGCTGTCCAAGGGATATTTTTTCTCAATTCTTGAAAGGTTTTTTTTTTGGAGTTATTTTCACAGTAAAATGGGTCCATTATTTGTCATGAGATAATTATAAATATTCAAGAATTGTTCTATTAACAATACATATTTGCATTAATTGAATGCAAGTCGAACGTAAATATCCCATCATGGACTTTGCTTTCTTGTCTCTTAATAGAAGCAAACTGTTTTTAGCTGTGTGAAACACTGTACACAAGCTCATCAACTGAGCTCTGACATAATAAACTCTTGATCACTTGCTTAAATACAGTAAAATAGTGAAAACTGTGATTTCCAGGATGTAGTGAAAGAATTTATCTTTACTTACTTTTGGGAAACAGGACCACTTAGCGCAACAATGGGTACTTTGGAGGAATTGGAATGTTATAGAAAATATTAAAGTCTTTAGAACTTCCTTGTGGCTGTTAACTGGCATTGGGTTGGTAAACTCATGCTTAAGCAAACCCTGCTTCCTCCTGTGCATCATCAAGGTTGATGGTAGATGTAGGTAAGATTACAGTTTTCCTGGACTGTGGAAAGAAATTGTGCTCCAATTGAACAGGCATACAATTTGAAGCCCCCAGCCACTTCACAGGAGAAGAATAGACAATCTCCTCCCTTGCAATTAACTGCCTTTGAGGGTCAGCTATGAGATCGTTCCAACTCGATGGTACACAGCAAAAACAAACAACAGATCTATGTAACTGTTTTCCTAATTGACGTTGCAGTGTTAGATTAAAGTTAGCTTTTGTAGTCATTACCTCTCCTGCCTCTGGTCTCCAGCTACCTTAATTGCAGGCACCGGGTCTTGCCAATCATCAACAGCTGTGAGACTAGGGTAAGAGTTGTTGTTGTTATGTGCCATCGAGTCACTTGCGACTCAGTGCCGCTATGTACAGCAGCCCTAAACCCTGTTCTGTCCCTAGTCAATCTTATTGTCTCTGACATGCCTATCCATATTACCCCAGTGATGGAATCAATCCATCTCATTGAGGGTCTTCCTCTCCTGTGCTGTCCCTCCATCCTCCCAAGCATGACATCCATCTCCAAGGACTGATCCCACCTTTCAACATGTCCAAAGTATGTCAGATGAAGCTTCAGAATCCTTGCTTCTAGGGAGCAGCCTGGCTTCACCCTCTCCAGGACGAACTTGTTTGTTCTAGTAGACCATAGTATAGTCAATACTTTTCTCTAGCACCAAAGCTCAAAGGCATCAACTCTCCTTCTGTCATTGCAAGTTATTGTCCAGCTCTCTGATGCATAGCAAGTAATTGCAAAACCATACCCTGTATCAGGCATACCTTAACGTCCGGACTGACAACGTTGCTCGCAGTACCTTGGAGAGGTCTCTGACAGCAGACTTTCCCAATGCAATTGGTCTTTTAATTTCTGGCTGCTGGTACCAAGAGTGTTAATTGTAGAGTCAAGCAAACTGAAGCTTTCAACAATCTTAGTCTCTTCACCATTCATCCTGATGCTGCCAGTTGGTCCAGTGGTGAGAATCTTTGTTTTCTTGACATTGAGCCTCAATCCATATTGAAGGCTGCAGTCCTTAACTTTCTGAAGCAAAACTTCAGGTCCTCTTCAGTTTCAGCAAGCAGGGTTGTGTCATCTGCATAATGCAGATTGTTGATAAGTCTACTTCCAATCCTGATGCCTCATTTCTCCTCATAGAGGCCAGCCTGCTGGAAAATATTTTCCATATATAGATTGAAAAGATATGGAGAAAGTACATATCCTTGGCGCACACCTTTCCCAATTTTGAACCATGCAGTGTTTCCTTGCTTTGTTCTGACAACTGCATCCCTGTCCAAATATAGGTTTCGCATAAACACAATCAAGTGTGCTTGGATTCCCGTTCTCCTCCAAGTCAGCCAGTTTGTTGTAATCCACACAAATGCTTTTGCATAGTCAATGATATTCTGCCCAAAGCATCCTTAAATATTGCAACTCGAGTTTGAATTTGTTCTTCAGTTCCTTCAGCTTAAGAAATGCTGAGTGAGTTCAGCCCTTTTGATTTTCAGACTCCAGCTCCTTGCCCATTTCGCTGTAATACTTTACTTTGTCTTCCCACCCTGGAATCTTTAACTCCTTAATATCTTGATTTCTTCCCTTTGCCTTGGCTTCTAGGCGCTCCAGTGCAATATTTAGAGTTTCTTCTGACATCTATCTTGGTCTTTTCTTCCTTCTCTGTCTCTGTAATGACCTTTTGCATTCTTCCTGGATGTTATCTTCCTACAGCTCATCATCTTCACTCATTAAAAGTCATTTCTAGATCCATCTTGAGATACTATGTTGTGAGTGACAGGATAATATCCATACATATACAAGGATGTCCAGTGAATACCACCATCATTAAACTATGTGCACCAACAACCAGAGCCAAAGGGGAGGAAATATAAGATTTCTACCAATTTTTGCAGCCAGAGATTGATCAAACATTCAATCAAGATGCATTAATAATAATGTGTGACTGGAATGCAAAAGTTGGAAACAGAGAAGAAAGATCAGCAATTGGAAAACATGGACTTGGTGACAGAAGTGAAGCCAGAGATAGAATGATAGAATTTTTCACAATCAATGACTTACTCAATGCAAATACATTTTCTAAGAAACACAAATGCAGGCTATACACATGGATTTCACCTGATAGTATGCATAGGAATCAGATTGATTACATCTGTGGAAAGAGCCACTGGAGAAGCTCAGTATCAGCTGTGAAAACTAGACCAGGAGCTGATTGTGCAACAGACCACCAACTACTCATATACAAATTCAAGCTGAAGGTGGGAAAAATTAAATTAAGTCCATAGGAACCAAAATTTGACCTTGAGTCTATCCCACCTGAATTTCAAAACAAAGGAAAAGCTGACAAGTGAACTGAAACCAGAGCCTGACTAATTCAGAAATAGTACGTTGAAACTTCTAGGCTAAAACCTGGACTTGCTTTGGGTAATATTTATTGCCTGCCCCACTCTCTGACTTATTTACCTAATAAACCTCCCTCTCAGTACCACGGTCTGTGAGTCACCAATGAATAAACAAACCACTTGCTGCTGGTATGGCTCTAGTGTAAACATGGAGCTGGACTACAGGCTTTTCTCTGATTTCTCCTCTGTGGAAGTGAGGTGCTATGCTAGTCTTACTCCCTCTGGCTCTTTCAGACACTCATGGCCCTATGCTCTTGTGTCCATTTTCTGTTTCTTTCTCACATATTAAGATGGAAGCTCCCTTAACCCTACACATCATCTAAGCAACAAGACGGCCTATGCTAACATATGAGTGATGGCTACTCATGTGACATTTCAGCTGGGAATCAAACTCATGTCCCCCCACATACTGTTGTTGTTGTTAGGTGCTGTTGAGACACGCATAACTCATACTAACTCTATGTACGATTGCTCTGAAATCTGACCTATCTATCCTGAGCCAGTCTATTTGATGCAGTCAGACCTAATCTTAATACCTCACTACCTTGTCAATCTATCTCATCCAGGGGCTTCCTCTCCTACACTGTTCATCTACCCTTTTTTTTTTTTGCTCATTTTTTAAAAATTGTTATTAATTTTTTTAAAATTGTTAATAATTTTAATGAAAGATTACAGAGACTTAGGGTTTCCATTAATTCATTGTTGTACTTTTCTCCCTGTCCGCCCCCGCCCCCACAATTCACTCTTCCTTTGAAAAGTAAAAGAAAAATTGTTTCATTGTTATGCAATCCCTCCCCTCAAGTCCACTCCACTGTACAGCCTTCCCTTC
>NW_006399855.1:5817213-5818683 GCF_000299155.1 Elephantulus edwardii | reverse complement strand
AAACAAACAGATTCATCCTGGAGAGGATTAAACCAAGCAACTCCTTGGAGGCAAGGGTTCTGGGGCTTCCTCTGACATACTTTGGGGATGTTGCAAGGAGGGACACGTCCTTGGAGAGGGATATCATGCTTGGGAGGGTGGAGGGACTGCGCAAGAGGGGAAGACCCTCTATGAGATGAATTGATTCAGTGACTGTGGTAATTGGGATGGGTGTGTCAGAGGCAGTGCGATTGGCACAGGATAGAGCAGCGTTTAGGGCTGTTGTACATAGGGTCGCGATGAGTCACAAATGAATTGACTGCACATAACAACAACAACAAAGACATTTCCCTCTAATCATATTTTGTTGAGTGTTTTAATCATGAAAGGGTGTTGTATTTCATGAAAGACCCTTTCTTCATCAATTGTTAGGATGATATGATTCTTGTTCTTTGCTTTGTTAATGTGATGAATCACATTGATTGTTTTTCTTATGTTGAAGTATTCTTGCATACCTGTTATGAATCCTACTTGGTCATGGTGAATTTTGGTTTGTTTATTTGTTTTATGTATCATTGGATTCTATTGACCAAGATTTTGTAAAGGTTTTGCATCTGTGTTCATGAGAGATACTGGCCTATAGTTTTATATTTTGGTAGTGTCTTACCTGGCTTTGGTATCAAGGATATTTTTGCTTCATAGACTGAGTCTGGGAGAATTCCAGTTTTTCTGTTTTCTGAAATAGTTTATGTAGAATTGGTGACAGTTTTTCTCTTAATGTTTGATAAATTTCACTTTTGTAAAACTTGGAAGTTGTTTTATTACCTTTTCAATTTCTTCCTTTGTAAGGGGTCTGTTCAGGGGTTCAATTTCAGTTGGCTTTAGTTTATGTAGATTGTGAATTTTTGAGTATTTTATCATTTCCTCTAGGTTTTCATATTTGTTTTAGTATAATTTGTCATAATGTTCCAATGTTAGCCTTTATATTTTAGTTGGTTCTGTTGTGATGTTCCCATTTCATCTCTAATTCGGATTATTAGTGTTGTTTCCTTCTTTCCTTCATGAGTTTTGCTAATGGTTTGTTGATTTTATTGACCTTTTCAAAGAACCAAGTTGTAGTTTTGTTCATAGTTTCAATTGTTTTCTGTATTCTATTTCATTTATATCTGTTCCAGTTTTTATAATTTCAGGTTTTCTAGAAGGTATTGGATTTCCTTGCTGTTCTTTTTCACGTTTTTTGTAGGTGTTGGGTTAGAGAGTCAACGGTCATTTTTTCCTGCCTTTTGATGTGTTTATTTATTACTATAAATTTACCTCTGATTACTGCTGTGGCTGTTTCCTAAAGGTTTTGGCAAATTGTGTTTTCATTGTCATTTTATCAAGAAGCTTTTTAATTTCATTTTTTAATTTCTTCTTATACTCTCTCATGTTCAAGCAAAGTGTTGTTCAGCTTCCAAATGTATGGGTTGGTTTTTTGGGGGGTGGGGGGTT
>NW_006399855.1:5797714-5816703 GCF_000299155.1 Elephantulus edwardii | reverse complement strand
CCTCCGTTTTTCTGGTTGCCATTTGCTTGGTATATTTTCCCCACTCTTTTATATTTAGTCTTTCTTTATCTTCACTTTCAGGTCTGTCTCCTATAGACAGCATATTGATGGATTTTTTAATTTTTTTTTATCCAATCTGCTACTCTTTTTCTCTGCAGTGGTGCATTTAAAACATTCGATTCAGTGTGGTTATTGAGAAGCACAGTTTTATTTCTATCATTGTGTTGAGTTCTGTTTGGCATTGTTGCTAGTTACTTTGGTCCATCATGCTTTCTGAGTTCCTCTGTAAGAAGGATGTCTCTCTGTTTTCTGCAGTGCTGGTATTGTTTTTACAAACTCTCTTAGGTTTTGCTTTTCTGGGAATATCTTGATCTCTCCTTCATATTTGATGGACAATTTTGTTGGGTACAGTATTCTTGGTTGACAGTTGTGTTCTTTGAGTGTTCGATATATGTCATTCCACTGTCTTTTTGCTTGCATGTTTTCTCCTGAGATATTGGCACTTAGTCTTTTCTGCTCTCCCTTATAGGTTACTCTTTTCTCCTCCCTCACTGCTTTCAGAATTCTCTCCTTATCTTTGGTTCTGGCAAATTTGACTATGATATACCTTGGTGTTTTACTTTTGGGGTCTATTCTAGATGGTATTCTTTCAGCTTCTTGAGTATATATTCTCTCATTCTTCATTATGCCTGGGAAGTTTTCCTCTAGTAATTCTTCCACAACTTTTTCCATGCCTTTACTTGTTTCTTCCTGTTCTGGTCCAATAATGTGAAAGTTATTTCTCTTGATAGTATCCCACATTATTCTTAGATTTTCTTTTTCATTCCTTTTTGATCCTGCTTTTTGCTCTAGCAGACCACTGGTGACAATTCTATCTTTCATTTCACTGATTCTCTGTTCCATCTCTTCAACTCTATTTATGTGACACTCCCTCATGTTGACAGCATTTGAAACATTGGATCTCATATTTTGGATGGTGATTTCTTATTTTCCTAGAGCCTCTAATGTCTCATTTGTTTTATCTGCATTGTTTTACTTTTTTTTTTAACTCCTTATTTTTGCTTGCAGTGTCCTAGAATTCTTCAAGTTTATCTTCCACTCATTGAAAATATTCAATCACTGTTCTTTTAAACTCTGTGCTGGAAATTTCCATCAGATTTTTTGGCTTCAGAAAATCCATTGATACGGTGTCACTTTTTTGGGTGACTTCTTGCTTTACACTTGTGAAGCTTGTGAGGTAGACTGTTTCTTTTGTGATGATGCGGTGGTAGAGTTTTTCATGCCAGAGGTGTTGATAGGTTCTTGATCTGAAGTCACTGCGACAGAAGAGGTCATAGAAGTTATGTTGCCTGTGTTCTCTGAATTCTGGGTTGTGTCCATTCACAGCCTGTAAAAGTGGCTTCTTCTGTTGGATAATTGTTACAGCTATGTCAGACCAAGTTGCTCTAGATTAAAGGCAGCTAATTGACTGGACTTGAGGAGATACCAGGCTGAGGGGGAGGGGAAAACAGGTGGGGTTGTCACAGGCATATGCCAAGTGAGTGTGTGCTCTTATGCCCGTTGGGTGGGCTTGCTTGGAGAACTCACTCAGATTCTAGCTGTCTGGGTGGCCACACACAGATACCTCACTCAGGCTTCAACTGTACTGCTTGTGCCCAGTGGGCCTAGCTGCCCAGGTAGGCAATCATGGGGCCCTCGCTAAGGCTGCAGCTGTATGGCTCACATCTGGAGGGGCTAGCTGTCCATGTATGCATACATGAGGACTTCACTCAGGTTGCAAATGTCCTGCTGGTGCCCAGTGGGGCTAGCTTCCTGATGGTCACACACGAGGACCTCATTCATTTTGCAGCTGTGTCACTTGTGTCTGGCAGAGCGACCTGCCCATGTGGGGACACACGGTGACCTCACTCAGGCTGTAGCTGTACAGCTGGCACCTGGCTGGTGGGGCTAGCTGTCTGGATGGGCATTCAGGTTGCAGATGTCCAGCTTGCACCCAGCAGGGCTAGCTTCTGGGTGGGTACATGTAAGGAACTCACTCAGTTTTGAGAAGTCCCGCTCATACTGGGTGGGGCTACCTGCCTGGGTGGGGATGCAAGGGGAACTCACCCAGGTTGCAGATGTCTGGCTGGCACTTAGTGGGGCTAGCTTCCGGGTGGACATGTGTGAGGACCTCACTCAGTTTTCAGCTGTCCTGCAGCACCTGGTGGGGCTACTTGCCCATGTGGGGACATGTGGGGATCTCACTCAGGCTGGAACTGTATAGCTGGTGTCTGGTGGGGCTAGCTGTCTGGGTGGGCATGCTCAAGGACCTCACTCAGTTTGCAGCTGTCCTGCTCGCACCTTGCAGGGCTACCTGCATTTTTGGGGACATGTGGTGATCTCATTCAGAATGCAGTTATACAGCTAGCACCTGGTGGGGCTAACTTCCCAGTGGGAACACTTTAAGACCTTACTCACTTTGCAGCTGTGTTGCTCATGCATGATGGGCTACCTGTCCTGGTGGGGACACACAGGGACGTCACTCAGGCTGGAGCTGTACAGGTGGCACCTGGCAGGGCTAGCTTCTGGGTTAGCACATGTGAGGACTTCAGTCAAGTTGCTGACGTCAGTCAGTCCAGCTGGCGCCAGGTGGGGCTGGCGTTCTGGCAGGACTGGCGTTCTGGTGCGGCTGGCATTCTGGAGTGGCTGGCATTCTGGCAGGGCTGGTTTTCCCTCATCTACCCTTCTAAGCTTGATGTCCTTTTCCAAGAACTGGTCCCTCCCAGCCACGTGACCTAAGTATGTGAGATGGAGCTTCAAAATCCTAGCCTCCAAGAAGAAATTTGTCTTCAGCTTTTCTAGGGGAGACCTATTTGTTTTCCTGGCAGTCCATGGTATATGTTCAATACTCTTTTTTAGCACCACAACTCAAAGGCATAAATTCTTCTTCTGTCGTCCTTAGTCATTGTTCAGCTTTCTGATGCATAGTAAGTAATCACAAAATCTATGGCCTGAATTAGGCACATCTAAGTCTCTAGACTAACATTATTTCTCTTTAGTACCTTGGAGAGGTTGCTGACAGCAGACATCCCTACTACAATTTGTCTTTTGATTATCTAACTCTTTGTACAAAGCATGTTTATTGTAGAGCTGTGTAAGCTGAAATTGTTAACAACCTCAATTTCTTCTCCATCCATCATGGTGCTGCCAATTGACCCTGTGGTGATAATCTCTGTTTTCTTGATGTTAAACTTCAATCCATATTGAAGACTACAGCCCTTTGCCTTCTGCAGCAAATGCTTCAGGTCCTGCATAGTTTCAGCAAGCAAGGCTATATCGTCTGCATAACACTGCAGGTAGTTGATGAATCTTCCTGCAATCCTGAGCCACACACTTCCTCATAAAGTCCAGCCTCCTGAATGATCTGTTTCACATACAGATTAAAAAGGTATAGAGACAGGACACATCCCTGACACACTCCCTTCCTAATTTTTAACCTTGCAGTATCTCTTTGCTCTGTTCTGACAACTGCCTTCTGGTCCATGTAGAGGTTTCACATGAATACAATCACGTGTTTTGGGATTTCCATTCTTTCCGATGTTAGCCACAATTTAACCCCCACAGGCAAAGGCAAAAATTTTACAAAAATCACCCAATATTTCTTTACTATATTTTCTCCAAGTAATTATGAAATCAAGCTCATGCTTCAAGGTAGCTGTTAATATACACTAAATATATAATCTAAAGACATGAGTGTAATGGATTTGAACACCCATAGCTTGCACTTACTCTCCCATCCTCATTCTTTCTAAGTTTCCCCTTCTGAGATTGTTCAGACTGGAGGACTAGAATGTAGAAGGTAGCTCTCAAGGATTCTGATTTCGTAATGATTTTTAACAGTGGATACTCACTAATACTGAATCATTATGGTACAAGAATTTGAATAAAAAAGAGAACTACATGGTCTCATTTATCAGAGCCTATTTTTTAAATGAAATTTTACAAGCAAAAGTATTTTAATAGCTAAAATTATAGAGGATAATCTTTAACAGACTATGGATATTAGACCTTTTTCAGGACATTATATTACTTCTCAATGCATATAGTATAATTTTGTTACTTGATAAAAAGACAGATTTGATTGGTATTAATATTTACCTTTTGAATGTTAGAAAGGAGAGCTTTAGAGAAGATTAATATCTGTTTCAGGAAATCAAAAGGGATGAACTCGCTCAACATTCTTAAGCTGAAGTAACTGAAGAATAAATTGAAACTTCAAGTTGTAATACTTAACGATGCTATGGGTAGAATATTTAATGATCTAGGAGGCATCAAAGAAGATGGAAGGAGTACACGGAGTCACTGTAGCAAAAAGAACTTTATAACACAAAAGAATTTAATGAAACCACATACTATCAAGAGGCAGTGGTGATGAAGGTGGAAGTTTAAGCTGCTCCATAGGCCCCAGGAATTGACAGAATACAAAGTTACACATTTTAAGAAACAGATATAACCCTGGATCAGCTCACCGGATTATGGCAAGAAAACTGGAGGACAACTACCTGGCCAACTTACTGGAAGAGATCTATATTTAGTCCCATTCCCAAAAAAGATGATCCAAGAATGTATGAAAATTATTAAACAGTATAACTAATATTATAAGGAATCAAAATCTTGCTGAAGATTATCCAAAAATAACTGGGACAGTACATCAACAAAGAACTACCAGAAATACAGATTAGGTTTAGAAGAAGCTGTGGCACTAGGCACATCATAGCCAATATCAGATGAATCATGGCTGAAAGCAGAGAGTACAAAAAGAATGTCTATTTGTGTTTTATGGACCATGCAAAGGCATTTGACTATATGTATCATACATACACACACACACACACACACACACAAAATTGTGGTTACCCTTGAGAACTTGGCTATACTCATGTGAAACCTATACTTGGACCAGGAAGTGGTCATCAGAACAGAGCAAGGAAACCCTACGTGCATGTGTGTCAGGAATGCATCCTGTCTCCAATATCTTTTCAAACTATATGCAGAACAGATCATTCAAGAAGCTAGGTTTTATGAGGAGGAATGTGGCATCAGGATTGGAGGAAGTCATCTACAACCTGTATTATACATATGACACAACTTTGCTTGTGAAACTGAGGAGGACCTGAAGGATTTGCTGCAGAAAGTCAAGAACTGCAGTGCCGTATATTGATTGCAATACACCAGGACAGGATTTAGGTAAGGATAAGCACATAATTTTTACCATAAGATATAAAGACCTTAATGTTGCACTACACCAGGAAAGGATTTAGGCAAGGAAAAGCACATCATTTTATCACAAGAAATAGATACTTTAATGCTGTAACAGTATAGATTGAAGCTCAATATCAAGAAAATAAAAAATTCTCACCATTGGGCCAATTGGCAGCACCATTATTATAGATGGAGAAGAGAATGAGACTTAGCAATTTCAGCTTGCTGAGATGAACAGTCAACACTCTTAGCACCGGCTCTTAGAAAACTGAAAGACAAAATGCATTGGGAACGTCTGCTGTCAGGGACATCTCCAGAGTGCTAAAGAGCAATGATGTCTGTCTACAGACCAGGGTATGGCTGATCCGGGCCATAGTCTTTTGCAATTACTTGTTATGCATCAGAGAGCTGGACAGTCACTAAGGATGACAGAAGAAGAATTGATGTCTTTGAGCTGTAATGCTGTAAAAGAGTATTGAACATACCTTGGGCTACCAAGAGAACAAACAGGTCTCTGTGTTGGAGAGAATAAAACCAGATTGCTTCTCGGAGGTAAGGATTTTGAAGTTCCATCTCATATACTTTGGTCATGTTGCCAAGAGGGATCAGTATTTAGAGAAGGACATCATAGAAGGATGTCCTTTGGCACAAACAGTCAAAAAATCAAAAGATGGATTTGTGGAAGGTTAATGCAGGAGAGGAAAACCTTGGATGAGATGGATTGAAATGTAACTGAGTTAATGGGCATAAGTGTATTGGAGACAGTGAGATTAGCTCAGGATAGTGCAGGATTCAGAGCCATTTTTCATAGGGTTGCTATGAGTTTCTGGTGACTCAATGACACATAACAACAACAACAAAGAAACAAGTGGAATTAATTTATAAAAATATAGTTACCATTTAAATTTAGCATTCTTCTAGTACTTTATGGCTATATCATTGTTGTTATGTGTTAATTAGTCAACTCATAACAATCCCATGCACAATAACTCTATATTCTGCTCTGTTCTAGACCAGTCTCACCATTGTCTCTGACATACTTAATCTCATTACACTAGTTACAGTATCAATTTATCCCATCTGGAGTCTTCCACTCCTGCACAGTCCCTTCACCCTTTCAAGCACAATATCCTTCTCCAAGGACTGGGTCTTCCCAATATGTCCAAAGTAAGTGAGAAGAAGTCTCAAAATTCTTGCCTCCAAGGAACAGCCTGGTTTCACACCTCTCCAGAACAGATCTATTTGTTCTCCTGGTGGTCCTTGTTAATGCTCAATATTCTTCTCTGGCACCACAACTCAAAGGTATAAATTCTTCTTCAGTCCTCTTTGTCATTGTTTAGCTTCCTGATGCTAACCAGGTAATTACAAAGACTCCGGCCTGGATGAGGCACACTTTGGTCTCTAGACTGAAATCGTTGTTATTCAGATTAAGGAGAGATCTCTGACAGCAGATTTTGTAATTCAATCCATCTTTTGATTTTTTGACTGCTTGTGCCAAAACTATTGATTGTGGAACCAAGCAAGCTGAAATTGTTAACAATCCCAATCTCTTCTCCATCTATCAAGATGCTGTCACTTGGTTCAGTGGTGAGAGTCTTTGTTTTCTTGATATTGAGCTTCAATCCATATTGCAGACTACAGTCCTTAAACCTCTTAAACAAATGTTTCAGGTTCTTTTCAGTTTCAGCAAGCAAGATTGTGCCATTTGCATAATGTACGTTGTTGATGAGTCGTCCTCTGGTCTTGACTCCACATTCGTCCTCAAAGGCTCCAGTCTCCTACAGGAGCCATACTGCATATAGATTGAAGAGATTTGGAGACAGAATTAATTCTTGATGCACTCTTTCCTGATTTTGAACCATGCAGTGTTCCCTTGCTCTGTGCTGATGACTGCCTCCTGGTCTAAGTATAGTTTTCACATAAGCACAGCTGAGTGTTCTGAAATTCCTCTTCTTCTCAAGGTTAGCTACAATTTGGTGTGTTCCATGCAATCAAATGCCTTTGCATAGTCAAAGAAACACATAGAGACATTCCTCTGATACTCTGTGCTTTCAGCCAAGATCCAGGAAGCATTAAAAGAAAATGGAAGGAGTATACAGAGTCACTGTACCAAAAAAAATTTGCTGACCCAGAAAAATTTCAAGAAACAACATATGATCAAGAGGCAATAATGATGGAGGAGGAAATTCAGGATGCTCTGAAGCACTTGGGAAAAAATTAAAGACATCAGGAATTGTTGGAATGCCAATTAACATATTTCAACAAACAGACATTTCCCTGCATATGTTTACCAAGTCGTGCCAAGAAATCTGAAGGGCAACTACTTGGCCATCTGACTGGAAGAGATCTATATTTGCTCCCATTCCCAAGAAAGGTGATTTGATAGAGTGTGGAAATTATTTAGCAGTAGCATTAATATCACATGTAGGCAAGATGCTTCTGAAGATTATAAAAAAATGGAAGGAAGAGCACATCAACAGAGAACGGCCTAAAGGGCAGCCTGAGTTTTAAAGATTCCATGGCACTAAAGCTAATGTCAGATGGATCTTGGCCAAAAGCACAGAGTTCCAGAGGAATGTCTATTTGTGTTTCATTGATTATGCAAAGGCATTTGACTATGTGGGTCACAACAAATTGTGGCTGACACTGAGAATAGAAAACCCAGAACATTTGATTGTACTTACGCAAAACCTATACTAGGACCAGGAGGCAGTCATCAGAACTGAGCCAGGAAACCCTGCATGGTTCAAAATTGGGAAAGGTGTGTGCTAAGGATGTTACTTATCTCCATATCTTTTCAATCTATATGTGGAACAGACTATCTAGGAGACTGGGCTCTCTGAGGAGAAATGTGGCATCAAGATTGGAGGTAGACTCATCGCCAATCTGTGTCATGCAGATGACACAATCCTGCTTGCTGAAACTGAGGAGGACCTTAAGCACTTGCTGCAGAAGGTCAAGGACTACAGCCTTCAATACAGATTGAAGCTCAACTTCAAGAAAACAAAGATTCTCACCACTGGGCCAATTGGGTGTACCATAATAGATGTTGAAGAGATTGAGATTGTTGACAACTTCAGTTTCCTTGGTTCTATAATCAACACTCTTGTATCAGCCAGGAAATTAAAAAACTAGTTTATGTTGGGAATGTCTGCTGTGAGAGACCTCTCTAAAGTATTGAAGAGCAACAATATCAGTCTGGAGTCTAAGGTGCACCCAATACAGGCTATGGTCTTGTAATTACTTGCTATGCATCAGAAAGCTGGAAAATGACTAAGGATAATAGAAGGAGGATTGATGCCTTTGAGTTGTGGTGCTGGAGAAGAGTATTGAATATAACATGGACTGCTAGGAGAATAAAGAGTTTAGTCCTGGAGAGAGTGAAACTGGGCTGCTCCTTGGAGGCAAGGATTCTGAAGCTTCATCTGACATACTTTGGACATGTAGCAAGAGCAAGGCAAGATCAGTCCTTAGAGAGGGACATCATGCTTGAGAGGGTGGCGGGGCAGCTCAGGAGAGAAAGACCCTCAATGAGATGGATTGGTTCATTGACTCGGCTAATGGCGGTAGGTGTATCAGAGACAATAAGATTGACACAGGATAGAGCAGGGTTTAGGGCTGCTGTACTATGAGTCACAGACGAATCGATGGCACATAACAATAACAACAAATAATATCACAAATATTACACAAAAGCAAAATCCTGCAGGAGATTATCCAGAAACAAATGGAAGAGTACGTTGACAGAGAATTACCAGAAATACACGCTGGGTTTAGAAGAGGTCATGGCACTAGAGATATTATCGCCAATGTCAGATAGATCGTGGCAGGAAGCAAGAGTACCAGAGGAATATCCATCTGTGTTTCACTGGCTATGCAAAGGCATTTAACTGCATGGATCACAACAAATTATGGCTAACCTTGAGGAGAATGGGACTCCCAGAACGCTTGATTGTGCTTATGTAAAACCTTTACTTGGACCAGGAAGTAGAAGGAACAGAGCAAGGAAATACTGCATGGTTCAAAACCAGGAAAGGAGTCAAGGATTCATCCTATCCATCTTTATGCAGAACAAATAAGTTAGGAAGGTGGGTTTTTTTGAAGAAGAATGTGGTATAAGGATTGAAGGAAGACTCATCAACATCCAACATTATGCTGATAACCCAAATTTGCTTACTGAAAGTGAAGACAACCTGAAGAACTTGCTGCAGAAGGTAAAGGACTCTAGTCTTCAATACTCCTTAAAGCTTAACATCGAGAAGACAAAGTTTCTCATCACTGTATCAATTGGCAGCACCATGATAGCTGGAGAAGAGACTGAGGTTGTTAACAATTATAGCTTGCTCAGCTCTACGATCAACACTCTAGGCACCAGCTGTCACAAAATCAAAAGACAAATTGCATTGGGAAAATCTGCTGTAAGGGACCTCTCCAGAGTACTGAAAAACAATGATGTCAGTCTAGAGAATAAGGTGCACATGATTCTGGCCATGGTCTTTGCAATTATTTGCTATGCATCAAAGAACTAACTGGATATTGACTAAAGATGACAGAAGAAGAATTGATGTTTTTTAGTTGTGGTGCTGTAGAATAGTCTGGACCATGCCACAGACTGCCAATAAAACAAATAAGTCTGTCTTGGAGAGGTGAAACCAAGTTTCTTCTTGGAGCTAGGATTATGAAACTCCATCTTACATGTTTGATCACGTGGTAAGTAGGAATCAGTCCTTGGAGAAGGGCATCATGCTCTGAAGAGTGGAGAGACAGCACAGGAGATGAAGACCCCAACAAGATGGCTTAATACAATAACTGGAACATCGGTTTGTCAGAATCACTGACTAGCTCAGGACAAAGCAAGGTTCAGAGCTGCTGTATGTTGGGTCACTATGAGTGGCTGGTGATTCAGTGGCACATGACAACAACATGCCTGAAGAATTTTTAGAAATATATTTTAGGTAAAAGGTCCTTCAGCTTATTTTATATTTAGACTAACATATGTTGTGTATGATCAATATTTGAGAAGTTTGTTCAATGGGTATCCAAACCAGTGGCAAGGAAGTATCTTTGAGATCTAAAACTAAAAGGTTAATTGAGGTAGCAACTACAGGGTTAGGCTCTGAGGACACCAATATTACACTTGTAGTTGGACCAATTTAAACCAGCTTTCAATTACAGAAGGCAGAAGAAGACCTCAAAAAGAGAGAAAATGTCCAGTATTTTTAAGTACTTAGAGCTCTCCCAAAAATTCCTTATCTATTGATCCAGAACCCACTCATAGCTTAGCCTTTGGTAGTTTTCAAAGGTGGTGTACATCACATAGGAGTAAATTATACCTCTTTCTCCCAAAAAGTGGTTAGTGGATTCAAACTGCCAAAGAAGTATCAACTTTGGGTTCTATGTACCACTCCTTATCCCCTATGTGAGAGGTTAGAATCTACCAGCATCTCTAAAGAGATAGAAGGAATCTCCTCTTCTACTATTTATAGCCTCTGAAAACACACTATTGAGACAGCTATGAGTCTGTTTTTGGCACAAAACAGCAACAACACGCTTCAACGATTTAGCTCCTCCCAGAAGATCTGTGGGTGAGCATTAACATTACTGGTAAGTATATTCGTTTTCTCCTGGACACAGAGCCTACTATTTGGTCCTAAAACCTCATAAGCAGTTCCTCACTTCACTTCTGCCTTGCATGCGGACTTCCAAGCAGTAAAACAACCCAGTGGTAGATGGATTTGCTCCAGGACTTAAGAACAACAAATGACATAGCTGAGCCTCTACATCTTGTGGTACCTAACCTTTATACTATAATAGACAAAGTGCTAGTCAATAGGCCTTTTATTTTAAGAACTACCTTCCCTCTGTAACTTGATTTGTGCCACTATTAGACCCTCTAGTGGGAATATTATTGCTTTTTGATTTTTTAAATTTTTTTTGTTTGCTTTTTAATTTTTTGACTCATGTACGTTTAACTTGTTAGTCAAATTTGTGTCTCTAGGCTGCAATACTTCCATGATATATCTTCAAGGATATGGACTTGTATGGCTAAGCACAATTGATAAACAGTGCATCTAAATTGCAAAATCAGTCTCCACAATAGTCTACGTGTTTCCTATTGCCAAAGGGGCCTTTTAGAGTAGTGAGAGTAGATCTTCACCCTGAAACCTACAGAGTCCCTTTTCAGCAGGAAGTAGCTAAGAGAATACGCTGTCCCCTTTTCCTTATGAATCAGGGTGAAGTCTCTCTCAGGGAAGAGTGATAGGGAATGGCAAAGGACACACTGACAAAGAAGATTAATCAGAACTGGCTTTGACAAGCACTGTGGAAATGGGACAATTAAAACAGACTTTCAAGGGGGGGCGAAGAGGAACAAACTAGGGGGGAGGGTAGAGAAAATAGTGCAACAATGAATGGAAACCCAAAATCTCTGTAAATGTTCATTAAAATTAATAAAATTTAATTAAAAAATGAAAAATCAACAACAAATATTTATAGGAAGAGACTTTTAAAAAATTACTAGAACTCTTTAAGGCTACTTAAAATACTCTGATAAGGTATTTCTATTCTAAATGCCCATTTAAAATGAGATTATGATTAAAAATCTATTAGTTTCTAGGGAAAGTCTTTCCCTAAATTCAGTTTGGTAATTATATATTCTTAGATATATATTTAGTTTAAGTGTAGCACACCTGCTTATAAAGTTAACAAACATAGCTGGCATTAACTGAATGAAAAGAGAAAATATTTAGCTATTTCTTCTTAAGGATTATTGTTTGTTGCTATTGTTGTTATGTGCCATTGAATCACCTATGACTCAAAGAGACCCTATTAAGTATTATTTCTTTATAATTTTTATAGTATATTGATGACATTGTTATATTAGAAGCACTAAGGTTTCTTTCAGGATAATCTTTTTTTTTGTAAAATAAAAATATATTCTTCTACCTTGAAGACCATCTTAAAGAAAGTAACAAAGAGGAGATTAGTACTAGAATTTTTTCTCTGATAGGAATGTATTTTGGTAATTTATTTTACATTTTCTAGAGATATATTCAAAGCACATTAAAAACCCAAAGAATACATTATTATCACCCAAGTGTCATATATTTGAGCATTCTTAAAAGTTAAAAGACACCTAGTCAACTTTTTAAACAAGAGGCAAGATCCAAAGAATATTTACTAGGCAATTATGATCATTGACTGAGTTGCAAAAATTGTCATATAAATCTTTCTTTATGTTTATCTAGGTTTCCCTCAAAGCTATTATTCTTGGTTTTAGCCGAGGGAAATTTCAAGGGTAAGTGTTGAACATATACCAAAACTTTAATACAAAATCAATGTGAACATTTTTTTAAATGCCAGACCTATTAACAAAGTCTTTTTGAGAAATATATATTATTCTGAAGTTTATTCATTACTTATTAAATCTCTGGACATAGCCAGAAGCAGAGTGACTGGGAGGTTAAAGGACTCTAACTGTAGGGGTTTCCCTCCGGCACACAGGAGTCTGAAAGGCAATTGAGCTTTAACAACAGTAAAATGATTTTTGCTGTTGAAGGTAGAAACTAGATTTCCTTAGAAGACCTAAGGAGAAATATAACCATAAAAGGACTACAATGACAGCAGGGAGATGGGGGAGTTGGATTTCAGGAGGAGGAGAAGAGGAAGGAGTAGGAGGGCAATGAGGAGATATGAAGCTATAAGCAAGAGATTGGGATAAAGTCTGAAAAAGACATAAAAGAAGACACAGAAAGGCAGAGACCTATAGGTTTCCCCTCCTATCTAAAACTTGAGTGTTCCTCTGAGACCTTCTATAAATTGAAACTATGGAGGGGAAGCTAAAAAACAATTGTCTCTAATTTACAAGGGAAAAAATACTAACCTAACGAATTGTATCAAGTAACATATACAATCTAAAAGAGCACTAACATGTTCACAGACTCAAAGCTATGGGGCTTGGTGCTGAGATCCCAGTATAGAGCCCAGAGAATGTACTTGGTGGCACTACTCTTTCATTTGGTGTGTGCACTGACTCTTGAATGACTTGCTAAATATCAAACCCTGAATCCTAATTTCAATTTGCACTGTTTTTGTAAAAGTGAAAATTCTCTTTAGTTTTCTTTTTTGTGAACAAAACAGATATGTATGTAGATGTTTTGTAAAAGTGAAATGGCATAAAGTAAATATAAAAAAGAAGAAAACACCAGGAATACTGGATGTGATCTTTTACTTGGCCCATCATTTCCTTTCGTTCACTCTTTCTATCTTCTTTGTTTATGTTATCAATACTTGTCTCTCCACTGAAGTAATGATATAGCCTCTAAACCTTTCAGGGTTAACAGCAAGTAAAATTAATTGTGTGTTTCTACTAGACTTATAGCCATTAGGCCTTTATATCCTCCTGTAAGCTCAGCATAATAATTTCTCCAAAAGGTAGAGAAGTGAGCATACATTATCACTCAGAACTCATGAATATAAATAAAGTCTATGAATAAAGATAGAGTTTAGACTGCACAAAGATGGAATAAGTCAAGAAGAGAAACAACTTCTTTTCCAAATGGTTAGTTAATAGACGTTTGCATGCTGAACAATTTAAAAGGGCAAATCCATACTAAGACAGGAAGTAAGCCCTGGTGATCTTCTGAAAATCGGCTAATGAAAACCCTATGAGTCAGACAGTACAATCCACAACCCATCACTGGTACAGTGCATAGCCCAATAGTGCCTTGTTGCTTTATGCATGGAGTTGCCACAAATGGATTGACACTCACATCAAGTAAACAAAGTTCACACCACTGAGTTGATTGGCAGCATCATGATAGATGGTGAAGAGATTGAGATTGTTAACAGCTTTAGTTTGTTTGGCTTCATAATAAGCACTATTGGTACCAGAAACCAAGAAATCAAGAGGTGAATTGCTTTGGGAAAGTCTGCTGTCAGACACCTCTCCAGAATACTGAAGAGCAAAGATGTCAGTCTGGAGTTTAAGGTGTGCCTGATGCAGGGCATTGTCTTTGCAATTACTTGCTATGAGTTAGAAAGCTGGACAATAACTAGGAGTGATAGAAGGAGAATTGGTGCTTTTGAGCTGTGGTGTTGAAAAAGAGTATTGAATATGCCATAGACTGCTAGGAAAACAAACAAGTTCATTCAACAGAGAGTGAGAGTAGGCTACTGCGTGGAGGCAAGTATTCTGAGGCTTCATCTGACATGATTTGGACATGTTACAAGGAGGAACCAGTCCTTTGAGAGGGACATTAGACTTTGAAGGGTGGAGGGACAGTAGAAGAAAGGAAGACCATCAATAAGATGGATTGATTCAGTGCCTGGGTGAATAGGGGGAGATGTGTCAGAGACAACAATGTTGGCACAGGATAGAGCAGGATTGAGAGCTATTGTACATAGGGACACGATGAGTCACAAGTGACTCAATGACAGATAACAACAACAATTCTTTGTCAGCCTATTGCAAGAATCATTGACAAATTTTATCAAACTGGTTTTGTGGTTTGGTGGATCAAGAAGCCTCAGTTGTTAGTAGAAGGAGTATTAACATTTGGTGGATTAAAAAATAAATAACATTCAAAAAGAAGTGAAAAACAAAATCAAAATTGCTGATTTTCCCCTACACAAGTGTGTATGAAGAACATATTTAAACTGGGTTGGATGAAAGGAGAGGAGTGCAAAGGGTAAATAGGGAAGATAAAGAGTGGAGAGGACTTAAAGATGTTTATGAAGAAGGAGAAAACTCTAAGCATAACGCAGAAAGAATTTAGTAAGATAGAGTAACTGGATTCTGGAACTCAAAAGTCTTTTATATCTGTGTCATTATAATTTCCAAACCCTGTGCTGGAGTTTATTTTAACTCATAAGTGATCCCCTGAGTCAAAGGACAAATGCCTTCTAGAATTCTCAAGTAAATTTGTCTAGGAGTAAGCTGATAACTATTTCTTCAGTAGAGTCATTGGATAGTTAAAACCACTGACACTTTAGTTAGAAGCCAAGCAGTCTCAGCACTGTACCATCAGGATAATTTACTTGGAGTATGCTTTTAATTTTAAGTGGAACTTTTAAGACTGGATTAAATATTATGCAAATCTTGGAAAAAATTTGAGGTATTAATTTTATTTAACTGACATTACATGAATATGTGTATGAAGAATATGTTCTGATATACTCAGATGCAACAGTTTCTGGAAGTCTGTTGGTTTTAGAGACGACTATATGAAATTATTATTGTGATAATTTTGTACAGTTTTGCATTCAGGGAAAGAGCTAGATCTTGGTTTGTCGATGAATGCATGATTGTGCTTTAATGCTCTATATGTTCATTATATAAGCTTTGCTAATGGCCTTAACATTACATACATTAGTAACTTCACATATTTTATTTTCAGCATATGTATAGGTGGGTCATAATTCTCTAATTTCTTAATAAGAATTTGCAAAAAAGAGCATAAAGAAGTATTATATTCTTATCATGCTTCACAAGTTCCCTAACATGTTCCAACCCAGGAAACTGAATATGCAAACAATGATAATAGAATTCTTACCCACACAAGAAGCCAAAGAAACCAAATAATAATCCCTACTGGAATTAACTCATTATGGTCAAAATTTGGTCAGAGACAAACAACTTTCAATGTCTGCCTGCCCCACCCCCACTCTAATGAAGAAGAACCAGAAAAGGTCCAATACGTTCCTTAAATTAACACTCCAGTGAGACCTCTCCCAGCTCAGTCTCCAGTCAGGGAATATCTAAAATTTATCCATTTTCCCAGTATAAAACTTTTTCACTCCTCTGTCTTTCAGTCTCTGCCAAATGCAAGTGATGCTATCGAAAACTCTGAATAAATACACTGTCCTTAGCTCAGCATTCATTTGTTTCCATAAATTCATTCTTAAGGCTAGATTTAAAAAAAACAAAACAAAAAAAGAAAAAACAACCTTGAGTTTTACAGTGCCTCTTCCCTACTCCTTAGGATTTCTCCCTACAGTTTTACTCTCTCTTTTCTACACTCAGTGGCAACAGGGCAAACTGTCTAATTGATAAGCAGCAATGTTTAGATGTTAGATTCTTAAGATAATTTTGCCTCTCAAACCACCACTAATATGTCGGCGTGCTCTAGTGTGGTGATTTTCATGAGTTCTGGTAGCCTAGTGGCAAGAGGATACACTACAATCTTGAAAGCATGCTTTTGAATCCACCAGCTGTGTTGTGGAAGAAGGATGGACAATCTCCTCTCTTGTGATTAACTGCCTCTGAAAATCTATTGGAGGGCCAGCTATGGTTCAGTTCTGACTCAATGGTGCACAACAATAACATGATATTAGAAAAATACAACCAGGGTGATCCTCAGAAGCAAAGATAACAAAATTGTATATCACATACCTTGGGCCTTTTTTTAGGAAGGGCCAGTCTTTGGAAGAGGACACCAGGATTGGAAAGGTAGAGGGGCAGCAAAAGAAGGAAGACCCCCCAACATATGGCTCAGAAGAGGGCAGGGTTCGCATCTGTTGTTCACAGAGTCACTATAGGTTATACTTGACTTGATAGCACCTAACAACAGTGGGAGAAAGGTAGACAATCTCCTCCCTTGCAATTCACAGCCTCTGAAAACTCACTGGAGGGTCAGCGAGAATCAGTTCTTACTCAGTAAGGGTAAGCTGGGTGAGATGATGCTAGAAGCTATGCTGCAGTGTTTCAGGTATTAGAAGATCACCCACAGAAATAAACTTGAATGGTTTTCAGACTATGAGAGACTTCAAAGAAAGACTTAACAGGTTATGTCTGGAAATTTGTCAATGGCATTTCCACAATTTTACCGAGGAAGTATCTGATAGAGCACTAGATGATAAGCCCTCTTGATTGGAGCAAACTTAAGATGCACAGTGGCTATAACAAAGCATCAGCGTACTATCAAATGGCACATGAATGTTTTGTTCTGTAGTACATTAGATTACCATGAGGTAGAGTCAAACTGTAGTTTCATTAACAATAGCAAGTAACCAATAACAAAGAACATGTTGAATCAAGGTACTGGCAATTTAGTTAAGTATGTCTTTTCTGTAAACTCAGTATTTCTTTAGTACAGGATCTCAGGAGTGTTTGCTGCATAAGACAGAATTGTCAATCCTTCTGACTTACTTCAAACATTGTCTTTCAAGATAGGAAATATCAGTAATTAAAGTAGGAACTTGTGTTGCAAATCCAAAGGCCACACACAGCTCTCTGGCATTTCAAGTTCACAAGTAGATCTTTAGGAGAATGATGGACAGTATCATTTGCTGCAGTAGTATATAGCCTCAGAAATCCAAGAGAGGGAAAATTATGAGTCGATCTGAACAGACACAGTACATTTGTTGTTGTTACATGCTGAGTTACTGGTAATTTATAGCAACTCTATTCAGAATCAATGTCTCTGATACGTCTACCCCCATTATCCCAGTCACTGTGTCAATCCACCTCATCCTGGATCTTCCTCTCCTGTGCTGCACCTCCACATTTTCAAACATGATGTCCTTGGCCAAGGACTGGTCCCTCCTGGCCATGTGCCCAAAGTATGTGAGAGAGAGAGCTTCAAAATTCTTGCCTCCAAGGAGTAGCCTGGATTTACCCTCTCTAAGACAGATCTGTTTGTTTTCTTAGCAGTTCATGGTATATCCAAAATTCTCCAACACAACTCAAACGCATCCGTTTTTCTTCTGTGGTCCTCAGTCGTGGTCCAACTCTCTGATGCATAGCAAGTAAATAGTAAGACCATGACTTGGATCAGGTGCAACTTTGTGTCTAGACAACATCCTTGCTCCTCTGCATTCTGGAGAGGTCCATGACAGCAGATTTTCCATTGCCACTAGTATTTTGGTGTCTTGGCTGCTAGTACCAAGAGTGTTGATTGTGGAACAAAGTAAGGTGAAGTTGTTAACAATCTCAGTCTCTATCATGACACTGTCAATTGGTTCACTGGTGGGAATATTTTTCTTGATGTTGAGCTTCTTCAATCCGTATTGAAGACTTCACTCCTTGACCTGTATTTACATATCTATGATATCACTTGGTTGTAGGGAAAATATTTTAAATATTCCTAAACACTAGCCATAGCTTAGTCTGTTTTGGTTTTGGGTGTTTTTTGTTTTCTGTTTTCTGACATTTAAAACAAGCAAACAAAAAATGAAACTCAAGACCCCCGGACCTTTATATTTCTCTGATTCAGAATAGAATAAACAATGGAAAGTATAAGTTTCTGGTAGGGACATATAAAATTTCATGTGGTAGAATAATTTATTTTTTACTTAGTTTTTGTTCCAAAGGCTTTGATTTTTTTTAAATCTAGTCTCATTCTTTTTTTTTTAATTTTACAAATTTATAAATTTTTGCAATTCCAATGTGTGGGAGTGTAAGTGAGAGCAATGTGCCTCTGTTAAATTTCACACTGTCTTCTGCTGTGTTCCTGATGGGTTGCTAAAATCAACTTGGAAATGAAGATCATTACCGGTACCTGGGTCCTAAGGGTAAAAGGAAAAAAAAATATTTTACATGAAAATGATCATATTTAAAGAAAACAAAAGACGATTATAACATTACTGTTGTGTTACTTTCTTTTAAATCACTGAGTTAGCTTCTATGTGTCCGTGAGAGTATCAAGTGATATTTCAGATTGCTCTAGGATACAGGAAATGTGGTGCCCAGGTGTGTTGATGAGAATGTAAATTCTGGGACAAAGAGATCTCCTAAAGATAATGGCTTT
>NW_006399855.1:5784668-5797614 GCF_000299155.1 Elephantulus edwardii | reverse complement strand
TGGACATTTACAGAGATTTTGGATTTCCATTCATTCATTGCTACACTTCTCTCCCCGCCTAGCCCTCCTTCCCCTGTCTCCCCTCCCTCCCCAGTTCTCTCCTTTCTTTGAAAAGTAAAAGAAAAACTCCCTCCCTGGTACACAATCCTCCCCACACCCCTCCCACCACTCCAAATACATTCCACTATGCAATCTTAATTGTGGACTCTTGTGATAACCATAATACCCTCTCATACATCACTTTTAAATTATTCTCTCCCTCATCTGGTTCAGTGCAGTATACACAATTTATCATTTTTTTCAGTCTTACCCCAAGCCTGGTATAAGTCCCATTTTACAGCAGTGGCATAATGCAATATTTGTCCTTTTGAGATATTTCACTCAGCATAATGTCCTCCAGGCTTACCCATTTTGAATAATATTGCATGAGTTCCTTGTTTTTCAATGCAGCGTAGTATTCCATTGTGTGAATATACCACAGCTTCTCTATCCATTCGTTTATTGATGAGCACCTGAGTTGTTTCCAACTCCTTGCTATTGTGAACAAAGCCACGATAAACATGGGTGTGCATATATCTGCTTGGATGATCTCTTTGGGATATATTCCCAGTAGTGGAATTGCTGGGTCAAATGGTATCTCTATTTGCACCTTTTGGAGAAAGTGCCATACTGCCTTCCACAGTGGTTGCACCAGATAACAGCTTTTTAAATTCCGTTTATGATGTACAGATTTTTTTAAAAAAATAATTATTTAGCCATATTTAGTATTTCCATATAGGTGATTGTGAGTATTGCACACAGTATGAGCTCAGCTACCAACTTAAAAGTTAATGATTCAAACCTAGTTTTCTGAGCTACCAAAGAAAAGACTGGCAATCTGCTTCATAAATATTATAGCCAAGAGATTCCTGTGGAGCAATTCTACTCTTTAGCATGTGGCATTACCATGAGTTTGAATAAATTTTGCTACACACAGGTTTGTTTTGGGTTCAGAATTTATGCACAATTATTTACCAAACTATAATGTTGCCCTCATGTCTCATATAGTAAATGAAGTAAAAAGTAAAAGTAAGAAGTTCCATTTCTTCAACAGGCTAATTAAGCAGTTCAGTTCTAAATGGAAAAACTGTCTACAAATGATTCTAAAGTGTAAAGTCAGCAAAAGCTTTGCTGTAGAAATATGGCAGCTTTTTCTGAACAGTCTCTTTTTTTCTGAAATGAAACAAAGAATTGGAATGGGGGGAAAAACCTTCAAAAATGGAATTTTCAGTAAAACTAAAACTCAAAGGAAATGTTCAAGTTTCAAATAATTTAAAAAATGCTGCCAAAACATCTAAGAACAAAGCCTTCCACATAATAAGTAATGTTATTTCTTCCAGGAAGAACCAAGATTGAAGAAGAGAACAAGATTTGCTTTTTGTTTCAATGTGTCAATTGCTTAATCATTGTTGGTATGTACCATGCAATGAAGAGCTCTGGTGGCCTAGTGGCAAGAAGCTGTGCTGCAATCCCAAAGGCATGCAGTTTGAGGCCACCAGCCTCTCCTGAGAAGAAGGATGGGCAATCTCCTCTCGTGCGATTAACTGCCTCTGAAAACCCACCGGAGGGTCTGATTTGATGATACACCACAACAACCACCATCATAGAGTCAGAACCAACCCTCAGGTACACCCTCCAACAGGTTTGCGAAGGCAGTCAATCACACGGGAGGAGATAGACCATTTTTCTCCCATGGAGCAGCTAGTGGATCCAAACCATGTGCCTTCAGGTGGCAAAGCAGCAGTTTACTACCAGAGTTCCCTGATCATCATGTTCAAAATACCATGCTAAGAGTTTTACAGACATTAATTCATTGAAGTGTCACAACTCTATTATTATGATTGCACTCAGAAAGACCTCTCCAAAGTACTAAAGAGTAGTGATATCAATCTGGAGACAAAGGGGCATCTGATACAGGCTATAGTCTTTGCAGTCACTTGCTATGCATCAGAAAGCTGGACAATGACTAGGGATGATAGAAGAATTGATACCTTTGACCTGTGGTGCTGGAAAGGAGTATTCAATATACCATGGACTGCTAGGAGAACAAACAGGTTTGTCTTGGAAAGGATGAGACAAGTCTTCTCCTTGGAGGCAAGGATTCTGAAACATCATCTGATATACTGTGGCCATTTTGCAAGAAGGGATCATGCTTTGGAGAAGGTCGTCATGCTTAGGAGGGTGGAGGTACAGAGCAAGAGAGGAAGACTCTCAGTGAGATCAGATACAATAAGCTTGACCCAGGATAGAACAGGGTTTAGGGCTATTGTGCATAGGATCTCTATGAGTCACAAGCTACTTGACAGCACATGAGAACATCATCATCATCATCATCATCATCATCATCATCATCATCATTATTATTATTATATAAAAAATGGCATATAGAGAATCAATAGTGATCTGATAAACTGATAATGAATATATTCCTTTTCAAAAAGAAATGTCCAAGTTGTCAAAGGATAAACTAATGACCTGTTTAGAAGTGTCCTAAGTATTCACTTGTAGTATCTCTCAGAAGATGGATACAGGAAACAGACCTTCTGAGAATAAGGAATTTACCAAGGAAAGCAGCAGTGGTGTCACTTGGATGAAATGGTCACTGAAGCAGTGTGACTAGACTGTCAGAGCCCTCCTGAATCTGAATATATTTGTGATTCAAAAAGATGAAGGTGAACAGATGTGAGTGCATACCATGACAAAGCCCATTGCAAAGCCCATTGCTGTAGCAAAAATTACAGCTGCCCTAACAGAGGGGTGTCCTGATTTTTTCTCCTCCAAAGGAAAAAAAATTCCAATAATAGTTCAACTAAAAAAGGCAACTCACTCAGAATTAAACAATGTAAAAAGAATAAAGACAGAGTAATAGGAAACATTATGTAAGAATTCCCTAAAAGTATAGAAAAATCATTAAAGACTGGACACAAAAATAGATAAAAAATTATGTCAAACTCCACGTAAAAGTTGTAACAGCAATCTAATACACACATCAAAGTACTAATAGGTGATCACACAATAAAAGGAAGTAAAAGTCAGGAGAAAAAAAAATTCAGTGCAGGGTGGCTTTGCTTTTGTTTTTTGTTTCTTTTAAACGAGTGAAACCTAGTTTAAATCAAGACTGAATAATGAATACAAGATGGAACAGATATCATGGATTTCTATAATAAGTAACGAAAAGAAGAAAAGAAAAGGATGAAAGCAATAGATACAGAATAATACTCAAAAGAAAAATACTACCTCTCTACCCAAAATGAAACCACAACTGTATGCAGATTTTTGTTCCTGTACATTAAGTGGTTAAGTACTCATTTCTCAGCCAAAAGTTGGCAATTCAAACCTATTTAGAAGTTCCTTGAAACAAAGTCTTGGCCATCTGCTTTGGAATTTCACAGGCTTGAGCACCTTAAGAAATAATTCTGTTCTGTTACATGGGGTCACCTTGAGTGGAACTGACTTGCTTACTTACAGCAAAAACAAGTTCTCAAGTGCTGTACCTCTGGAGATCATCTATCTCAACAGTCCTGTAATTTATTGTCTTTCTGTTCAGTGAAGTTCTGTTTTATTTAGGCTCTACCTACCTACCTTGTTTTTGTTCTTGTTGATTGCCTTAAAATTGAGCATGGCTCATAGTGACCCTATGAACAGAAGACCTGAAGCCCTCTACATCTATTGACATTTATCAAAGTTCATAAGTTCATGTTATTTAGGAAGTGGATGCCACTCCTGCTTCCAAACGTGTCATAATGTGCTGTTGTTTTTATGTGCCATTGAATTGCCTGCGGTGTATAGCGACCCTATGTACAGCAGCTCTGAACCGTTCCCTGTCCTGAGCCAGTCTCACTAACTCTGACACACCAACTCACATCCCCGCAGTTACTGTGTCAATCCATCTCATCCAGGATCTCCTTCTCCTACACTGTCTGTGCACCCTTCCAAGCATGATGTTCTTCTCCAAGGACTGATCTCTCCTGGCCACATGCCCAAAGTAAGTGAGGTAGAGCTCTAAAATCCTAGCCTACAAGGAAAGACTTGGTTTCTTTCACCCTCTCTGTTTTCTTGACAGTCCATGGTATGTTCAAGAATCTTTTCCAGCGCCATAACTCAAAGGCATCTATTCTTCTTCTGTTATCCTTAGACATTGTCCAACTCTCTAAAGCATAACAAGTAATTGAGAAGACCATGGCCTGGATTAGGTGCACCTTTGTATCTAGACTGACATTGTTGCTCTTCAGCACTCTGGAGAGGTCCATGACAGCAGATTTTCCTAATGCAATTCATATTTTAATTTCCTGACTGCTGTTAAGAGTCTTGATTGTGGATCTGAGCAAGCTGTAATTGCTAATAACTCTGATTTCTTCATCTATCTTGATGCTGCCAAAAGGCCCAGTGGTGAGAATCTTTGTCTTCTTGATGTTGAGCTTCAATCCATACTGAAGACTACAGTCCTTGACCTTTTGCAGCAAGTGCTTCAGGTCCTCCTTAGTTTCAGTAAGCAATGTCATCTGCATATCATAGGTTGTTAATGAGTCTTCCTCCAATCCTGATGCCATACTCCTCCTCCTCATAAAGCCCTGCTTCCCGAATGATCTGTTCTGCATGCAGATTGAAAGAGTACAGGGACAAAATACATCTCTGACACACTCCTTTCCTGATTTTGAACCATGCGGTATTTTCTTGCTCTTTCCTGAGGACTGCTTCTTGGTCCTCATATAGTTTTCGTATAAGCAAGATCAAGTGCTCTGAGATTCCCATTTTCTTCAAGGTTAGCCACAATTAATTGTGATGCACACAGTCAAATGACTTTTCATAGTCAATGATACACAGATATACATTCTTCTGGTACTCTCTCCTTGCTACTGATACCCATTTTATATTGGCAGTAATGTCCCTAGTGCCATGACCTCTTCTAAAGCCAGCCTGTTTTTCTAGTAGGTTTGTACTATTCAAGTCTTTTCTGGATAATCTTCAGCAGAATTTGCTAGTGTGTGATATTAATGATATTGTTCAAAAATTTTCACACTCTGTTGGGTCACCTCTTTTTGGAATCGAAATAAATATGGATCTCTTCCAGTCACTTGGCCAAGTAGTTGTCCTCCAGATTTCTTGGCACAAGTAGGAGAGCACATCCAGGGCAGTATCGGTTTGCTGAAATACGTCAATTGATATTCCATGAATTCCTGGGGCTTTATTTTTTTGCCAAGTCCTTCAGAACAGCCTGCACTTCTTCTTTCATCACCATCGCCTCTTGCTCATATGTTGTTTCTTGAAATTCCTCTGTGTCAGCCAATTCTTTGGGGTACATTGACTCTGCATATTCTTTCCATCTGTTTTTAATGCTTCTTGAATCATTCAATATTCAATATTCTGGCTAAAGCATCCTTAAGCACTGCAACTTGTGGCTTGAATTTATTCTACAGTTCTTTCAGCTTAAGAAATGCCGAGTGAGTTCAGTCCTTTTGATTTTCTGACACCAGCTTCTTGCACATGTTCTGCAAAGTATTTTCAAGCAGAAAGTAAAACAACCATGGAGTTTACTTAAAAAGCAGTTATATTTCTAACCTCTTGGGAAGAACACTTAATAATTTTCCTTGCATCTATTTGCTAATATTTGTAGCTTTGTATGGAACAAGTTCTAGTCCAATTCAATATGTCTTTCTATCACATCAGAAGCAATTTTAAAAATTTTAATTCTTGCTGTTGTGCTAATTTTTGAACCATACAAACACACCTCATTTTGTTTTATGACTGCTAAAAATGACTTGTTGCATTGGGAAAATCTGCTGTCAAGGACCACTGCATTGTGCCAAAGAGTAGACATCAGTTTGAAGACTAAGGTGCACATGATCCAAGCCATGATCTTTCATTTACTTGCTATGCCTATGAAAGTTAGACATTGAATAAAGATGATAGAAAAAGAATTGATGACTTTAAGTTTTGGTATTTAAGAATAGCACTGACTCCTTGAAGTTAAGAATTGATGATCGGGCTTCATCTAACATATGTTGGGTGTAGGAAGCCATCCTGAGCTCTCTTGGCTCTGGCACGAGCAACACTATTTTGCCCGTGGACTTTGTTTCACGTACCCACTGCAGACACGGAGAGGCCAAGCTCAGCATAAGGCAGCCCCGCCCATCCCTGGGTCTCTGCCTCTGGGCGTGCCCCTCCTACCTGCTGTAAACTAATATCTTGGGGCTGGGCTTCTGTAGTTTCCCTATAAATATCTGTGGAATTATTGAATAAACTGAGGCTTGATCAGGGAACCTTGTCTGGCCCCCTTCTCTTGTGTCCCTGTCCCTCTTTTAATCCGCACAGGTCCCACTCTAGAACACGTGTGAACCGGCAGGTCGGTTTCAGCTGGCGGTTTCAGTTGGGCATGTTATTAAGAGGGGCCAGTTCTTGGAAAAGACATCATGCTTGGAAAAGTAGAAAAAAAGTCAGAATAGGAGAAAAAGGCTCTCAAAAAGATGGATTTATACTGTGACTGTAAAAAGGGCTTTAAGTATACCAGAAATAATGAGGACTTGACAGAATAGGACAAGGTTCAGATATGTTGTTCATAAGGTCCTTTTAAGTCTTTTCAATAGCACATAACAACAACAATAACCTAACAGATTTTTTTCAGGAGCTCTGGTTGCTTAGTGGTAAGGAATTACACTCTTTTTCAAAGAGATGGGATTTGAACTCACTAGTTACTCAGCAGGAAGAAAATGGGCAGTCTTGTCTTCTACAATGTGATTCACTGCCTCTGAAAGCCCATTAGAGAGTAAGCTGTCAATCGGTTCCCACTCGACAGCATACAACAACAACATAAGTAATTTTATACTGATAAAAACTGTTCACTGTGTATTCTCCAGGTCCTTAGCATTATTCCTAGGGTGGTTTAGTGGTAAGGAATTGCACTAACAACAGAAAGGTACATGATTTGATTCCAACAACTGCTCCATGGAAAAGAGATGTACAGTTTCCTTTCAGGAAATTCACTGCCTTTGAAAACCTCCTGGAGGGTCAGTTGTTGGTCAGTTCTGACTTAATGCTTCAAAACAACAAGAAGTCCCATTCATATTACTATTAATTATTATCCTTGTCTTAAGGATCTCACAATGTTATTAGAAAATGTGCCACATACACTGAAAGTAATACATTGCAAATATTACTGCATAAATTTTCACAGTGCTGCTACATTTTGGGTACATCATCTGTTCATGAATCCTAAGAGATAGGAAATACTTTTTTTTTTTTGGCTCACTGCAAGGTTAGAAGAAAGGAAACAGTAACTTCTGACATTGTGGTTATTTTTACTGTTGTTATCAGCTACTCTGTGTAGATGAAGCTAACTATTACTAGTGATAAGGACAGAGGAGGCGCACAATCCTATGAACAATAGATCTGAACCTTGTCCTATTCTGTGCCAATCTTATCATTCCAAACATATTTGAGCCCATTGCTGCAGTCACTGTATCAATCCATTTTGTTTAGATACTTACACTCTTTTGCAGTCCTTCCACCTTCCCAAGCATGATATCCCTTTTCAAGGAATAGCTTCTGCAAGCAACATGCCCAACATTTATGTGAGACAGAGTTTCACCATCCTTGCCTCTAAGGAATACTCTGGTTGCACCTTCTCCAAGACATATCTGTTAGTTCTTTTGGTAGTCCATAGGATATTCACTACTCTTCTCTAACAACACAACACAAAGGCATCAATTCTTCTTCTGTCGTCTTTATTCGTTATCCAGCTCTCAGATGAATAGAAAGTGATTGGAAAAAATCATGGCTTGAATCATATACACTTTAGTCTTCTAACTGACATAATTCAGGACTTTGGAGATGTCCTTGGCAGTAGAATTTCATGAAACAACATATGAGCAAGAGCCTATGGTGATGAAAGAAGTTCAGGCTGCTTTGAAGGAAATGGCAAAAAATAAGGCTCCAGGAATAGATGGTATACCAATTGACATATTTCAGCTAACAGATGCTGCCCTGGACGTGCTCACCAAGTTGTGCCAAGAAATCTGGAGAACGACCACTTGGCCAACTGACTGGAAGAGATGGATATTTGTTCCTATCGCAAAGAAAGGTGACCCAACAGAATGTATAGACTATAGAACAATCTCACTGATTTCACATGCAAGCAAGATTTTACTGAAGATTGTCCAAAAATGACTGGAACAGCACATCAACAGAGAACTACCAGAAGTCCAGGCTGGGTTTAGAAGGGGTTGTGGTACTAGGGATATTGTAGCTGATGTTAGATGGATCTTGGCTGAAAGCAGGGAATACCAGAGGAATGTCTGTGTTTCATTGACTATGCAAAGGCATTTGACTGTGTAGATCATAACAAACTATGGCTGACTCTGAGAAGAATGGGAATCCCAGAACACTTGATCGTTCTAATGAGAAACTTATACTTGGACCAGGAGGCAGTTGTCAGAACAGAGCAAGGGAACACTGGATGTTTCAAAATTGGGAAGGGCATACACCAGGGATGCATCCTATATCCATACCTTTTCAACGTATATGCAGAACAGATTATCCGGGAGGCTGGGCTCTATGAGGAGAAATGTGGGGTCAAGATTGGTAGATGATTTATCAACAATCTGCGTTATGCGGATGAAACAACCCTGCTTGCTGAAACTGAAGAGGACCTGAAGTGCCTGCTGCAGAGTGTCAAGGACTGCAGCCTCCAATATGGATTGAGGCTCAATGTCAAGAAGACAAAGATTCTCACCACTGGACCAATTGTCAGTATCAGGATGGATGGTGAAGAGATTGAGATTGTTCACAGCTTTAGTGCTTGGCTCCACAATCAACACTTTTGGCACCAGTATCCAAGAAATTAAAAGGCGTATTGCAATGGTAAAGTCTGCTGTTAAGGACCTCTCCAAAGTACTGAAGAGCAATGGTGTCTCTCTGGAGACTAAGGTGCATTTGATACAGGCCATGGTCTTAATAATAACTTGTTATGCAAGAAAGAAAGTGACAATTCAGACCTACCAGGCACTCTGGGAGAAAGGATTCTGCTTCACTCAGTCCTGACTAATTAATGATATGACTCAGCAGCTTTACCCTCTACAAGTAATTGATCTTGGCAGCCAGTCTTGTCAGTATGCATTAAGACCCAGCGTGTAATGTACTTCATATTGCTTCTAGTCTGCAGCCTTTCAGACTCCCCTGTGTTCCAGCCTCATCCATTTCACTGATTTTTACTTTACTTTACCTGGTTGGAACTAATCTCAGCAGATCTTGACAATCTAGAATAAGGAGAACTGGTATGGTTTAAAATCAGAAAAGGCATATATCAGGGATGTATCTTATCTCCACACCTTTTCAATCTATATTTGGAATAGATAATATGAGAGGCTAGACTTTTTGAGGAGGAATGTGACAACAGCATTGGTAGGAAGATTCATCATCAATCTGCATTATGCAGATGAGACAAACTTATTTGCTGAAATTGAGGAGGACCTAAAACAATTGCTTCAAGAGGTCAAGGACTGCAGTCCTCAATATGGATTGAAGCTCAACATCAAGAAAACAAAGATTCTCACCACTGGGTCAATTGGCAGCATCGCTTTGTTGGTTCTACAATAAACATTCTTGGCACCAGAAGTCAGGAAATCAAAAGATCAATTGCATTAGGAAAAATCTGCTGTCAGGAACCTCTCCAGAGTGCTGAAAAGCAACAGTGTAACTCTAGAGACTAAGGTACACTGATCCAAACCATGGTCTTACAATAACTTGCTACGCATCAGTGAGATGGACAATGACTAAGGATGGCAGAAGAAGAACTGATGCCTTTGTATGGGAAACCAAATTTCATACCAAGTATTATATGAAAAACCATATACTTATTCATTATTAATATAATTTACCCTCAGTTTGTAACACCTTTGAGTTATGGTACTAGACAAAAGTATTGAACATACCATGAACTACCAAAAGAGCAAACTGGTCTATCCTGAAATCCTGAAGAGTAGAAAAACAAGTTTCTCTTTGGATGCAAGGATTTTGAAGTTCCATTTTTAATACTTTGGGCATTTTGCCAGGAGGAACCAGTCCTTGGGGAAGAACATCATGCTTGAAAGGGTGGCTAGACAGCAAAGAAGAGGAGGGGCTCTGATAAGATGGACTGACACAGTAACTAGGGTAATGGCAGTAAAGGTATCAGACACAGTGGGACTGGCTCACGATAGGGTGGAGTTCAGAGCTGTTGCACATGAAGTTTCTAGGAGTCATAGTCGTAACAACAACAATCGCTTCACCTTGCCATTAAGTCAATTCCAACTCTCAGTAACCCTCATGCAATTTCTTTGTAAGGATATAAATCTTAAGGGGAGGATACTGCCCATCTTTCTCCCCAGAGCCTCTGGTAAATTCATACTACCAGAGACATGCAGCCTTTGTTTAGTGGTCCAACACCCTAGTGATTATGCCACTATGTTTCATGCTAATTATCCCATACTAGCAGGTCAGTGTCCAGTTAGAGCCACCCTCCATGGGGTTTCTGAGACTGTAAATCTTAATGAGAGGAGCTGCTCATATTTCTTATTAAATGCAGTGAATGCCCTGGGTTGGCTTCCCTTATCCAGAAAAAGAATTAGTCTGCAAGGGGAAGACAGAAAGAATGACTGTTAAAGAATCCACTGGTTTTGACCTGGTTTATATCCTGTTTGAAAATAAACCTGATATGGGCAAAGCCTTTGTTAGAGTGCATAGAGGATAGAAAAGGGGAGGAAACACAATGAAGATGAAGGAAAAACATAGTTTTATTAGAAAAGATATGTCCCACAAGAAGAGAAAAATAATTTCCCTAGAGGTAGAGGAGTGGAGAAAGACGCTTCATCCGTCACAGCATAAGGCTGACTGCTTCTGCAATTTGACATGTTTCCAGGCTTGATTCTGGGCCAATGAGATGATGTGGTAGGCAGTCTGGTCAAGTGTTTTTTATGTCATTTGTGCCTAAAACTAACCAGTCTGCTTTGGGGATAACTTCTAGTGGGCATGCCAGGACTATGAGGCACTTAGGTCCAATGCGCCTATTTTTTTGAAGACCTGCTCCAAGCCACTTCGCTTCATCATTGTCCCCCATTGGCTTCCAGTAGGAGCTTCATCTAGTTTTCTCCTGCTAGTATCAACCTTAATACTCTTTCTTCCCAGTTTCTCTTTCTTTTTCTAACCTAATTCTGACTATAACATTTCTCTCACAGAGCAGCTGGTGGAGTTGACTGGGAAGACAGAATAATTCACAATCAAAAATCAAATAATCTCAACAAAGCTACTGTATCTATTTCTGATCTCATTCCTCCCACCAAAATCAAAATAGTTGTTTTTTTGAGCTCAAATATGGATGGAGGTGGTTGCTTTTGTGTCTTTATTACTAATTTGTTTGTATATTTGTTCCAATAAAAAACATATAACGTCTAAATCAGTTAAGTATCTCATACACTTCTAGGTGGACATATTTTAAGTTCTGGCTTTAGTGTTCAAAGAATATTAATACAGTACACAGTATTTTTACATATTGGAAAATGGAATTGACATGAGCTTCTTGAAACAACAGTACTTAATTTTCTAATACACAGAGCAGTAAGAGATAAATGTCACATAGTGTTACTGTTAGGATAAATCATGTTATTGAATACCTAGTTAACGACATGCATAAATGCATTTTATATATGATAATATAAAAATATAATAGGAAATTATCAATACAAAAAGAAAAATAGTGAAAGTTTCCTTCTCCACCCAGAATCATTCTGTCTTGTTTCTCCCTTTGTGCATACACATACGTGTGTGTGTGTGTGTGTGTGTGTGTGTGTGCAGATAGGGGGTAAGGAGGTGAGGAGAGAGAGAAGAAGAAAATGAGACTCATAGTAACCTTCTACCAGATTTCCAAGGCTATAAGTGTTTACATTTTTATAGAAGAGGGTTTAATATCTTTCTCCTGAGAACCAGCTTGGGAATTCAAACTATCAATCCTTTGGTTTTATGTAAAATTTGGTGCCAGTGAGGTACAAGTTAAAAGGTTCCCAAATGTCCAACTTTTCCAAGGGCTATGCCACCTCTAATCACCAACTGTTTCTACTCTCCTTATTCTCCTCATTCCAGTCTCTATCTTTGGGTTTCCTAATTCAGTGTAACGTCTCAGAGAGATTTACAAACGAGCAAGGAAATGGCTCATTTGATTGTGGAGCCTGGCACATTGCAATCCAAGGATTGTGCTTGCTCACCAGATGACTGCAGATGGTGGTGGCTTGCAGAGTAGGAGAAACAAGCCAATCCACATGGTTGCAGAGGCTGGTAAATGAGGAAATTGGCAACAGCAGGCCATGGTGCTCAGAGCAGTTGGATCAGGATAGATTAAATGTCCAGATTGTAATCTCTTAAGAGCCTTTCTTTATAAAGAAGCTCTATGTTACATCCCCAAGAGAACAAAGAGTCTTGGCTTGAGTCACATCTTATAATAAGATCTATCCCACCAAAATCTTTCTACATTAACACAATAAACAACTCACTTTAGAATGTGGTTTTAAGCATAGACAAACCATCGGCATACACAATAGATCACATAATAGAAATCTATGACTGAGAGGATAAAGTTACTAAATTCACAACACCACAAAAAGACATAATGTTGGTAATTTTTTATATTTAAAAGAAGAGATAACTTAAAGAAATACACTTCACTATTGATTTTAATAGTGGAACGCTGAAAGCTCAGAGGTAAAGAGATAGTGAGGATACTTCAGGACTGAAAAAGCTGTTGTTTGTTGTTGTTTTGTTTTTCTTCTGTTGTTGTTGTTATGTACCTCCAAGTCAGAATAAGCCCATAGCTGACCCTGCAATGAGTTTTTAGAGACGGTTAATTGCATGGGATGAGACTGTCCATCTTTTTTATGGAGAGCAG
>NW_006399855.1:5766258-5783928 GCF_000299155.1 Elephantulus edwardii | reverse complement strand
GGCTGAGGGAGGTGAAAATGAGGGAGGAAGAAAAGGTTCAATGATGAAAAAATGAAATAAAGCGTATTTTTAAAAGTTGAGGAATTTATAAAAAGGAGAAAAACAGATAAATAGTTCACACATTGTTAATACTGGCATGGTAAAATGAAAGAATCTTAAGGTGGTGATACAATTAAGAACTAAGTTACTGCAAGGTTGACAGTTTAAATGCTCCAGTTAATCTTCAGAAGAAAGAAGGGTCGTCTTGTCCTGTAAAGATTTATGACTTTAGAAGCTTGATGGAGGGTCATTATGACACCAGTGGGTTTTAATAGGCATGCAGTTATTTCCAATTGAGTAAGCAACCTTGTATTCCAAAGGAAAACTTTGGGCAAGGCGACACTTGTCATTTCTGTGACTGTTGAGTACAAATAATTTAAAGTTATTTACATGAGACATGTTACATTTTAAATACGGGGGTTATTGTTTTTGTTTATTGCCATTTAGTTGGTTCTTACTCATGCTGAACCCATAGCTGAATGGTTCCAAGATTGTTTTCAAGACTATGATCTTTTGGCAACAAGGCATCTTGTGTTCTCTGGCACCTTGTGGTCTCTGAAGCTTCATCTTGTGTGTTACTCAGGACAGAAATGACAGGTAAAGGGAGAACTGGGAACTAGCAGGCATTTAATCTAGAGCACTTTTTTTGTGTGGGTGTGTAAATCTCTTGTTACTGTTTTTTAGGTGCAGTCAAGTTGAGTATGTCTCACAATGACCCTGTGAAAAAGAGATATGAATCTTGTCCTATCCTGTGACATCTTTACCATCTTTGATAGACTTGAACCCATTGTTGCAGTCACTGTCAATCCATCTTGGTGAGGATTTTCCTCTCCTTTTCTTACCCTCCACCTTTCCAAGCATGATGTCTCTTTCTAAGAAATAATTTCTCCTAGTCACACATTCAAGGTGTGAGAGATGAAGCTTTTCTGTCCTTGCCTCCGAGCAGCCCTCTGCCTGCACATTTTCCAAGACATACCTGTTTCTTCTTTTGGCAGTCCATGGGATATTCAGTACTCTTCTTCAATAACCAGTTCAAAGACATCAGTTCTTTTTCTGTCATCCTTTTTCCTTATCCAGCTTTAAAATGCCAAGCGAGTGATTTGAAAGACCTTGGCCTGAATCAGGTGAATCTGCTTAGCTTCCCACAAACGCAAAACAATTCAAACTCACTGGCATAAAGTTGATTCTGACTTGTAATGACTCCACATTGTATTTCCATTGCTGTAACTCTTAAAGAGAAGGAGCAGACACTGCTCATCTTTTCTTTATTCTGATGGATTTGAACCAATGAAGACATACAGCTTTTTGTTTAGCAATGAATCATGCCAGACTATGACACCATAGCTTCTTTTATTGTGGAAATCTCCTTACCCTCTTACAAAGATACTGAAATCTGTGGCTTTGAAGTATAGTAAGATTTATTGTTGAAATAAGATATGCTGTCATTCTCAGAGTTGTGCATATTATGATTTATATATCTTTTTTCATTTTCCACTAGTTTATTTACAGAATTTGAATATATTATTTTTAAGATCTTATATATCTTATTATATAGGATATATTTCATATATCTGAGCTTTATGGGATGACTTTTTACATTTACAAATGATGTGAAAGAAATACATAGAATTGAATTTTTTACGACACTATAAGCATAATGTTAAAAAGTTAATTATATAAAAAATATCCATAGCATTTATCATTCCAGTACTAATTGTCAACTCACTATCTTTGAGTAGATTTCAACTAGTAACAATCTCCATTGGGTTTTCAAGGATCTAAATCTTTATGGAAGGGAACAACCCATCTTTCTCCTTAGGAACACCTGGAAAATTTGGATCACCAAACTTTAGTTAGCAGAATGACATGTTACAAGTTATGCAAATAGATAGCCAACACTGCTCTTAGCAAATATAATTTTAAACTTTTCTGAAGTAGAAATAATATGTTCAAGAGTTATTTATATCCATTACTACATTTTTATATTACATTACCATTTCTTTTGGGTTTTTTTATACTAGTTTATTTGCAAAGTTCTAATACATTGCTTTTTCACACCAGATCTTTCTCATTTACATCATACCCCACCCTCCATCAAATTATGCAACCCTATTAATACTACCCCACCCCACTCATCCTCACCCCTCCATTTTCCACCCTCCCCATCCCCTTGAATCCTCATACTATTTATACAATAATCATCTTATACAATATTTGTCTTTTTGAGACTGAGTTAATTCACTTAGCATAATGCTCTCAAGTACCTCCCAAGTTATGTAGTAATGTATAAAACTGTTGCTCCTGTGTGCTGCGTAGTATTCCATCATGTAAATGTACCTCAATCCTTTCAATTGTGGTTGGACATTTGGGCTGTTTCCATGTTCTTGCAGTAATTAATAACACTGCTATGGACATTGGTGTACAAGTCTCTGTGCCTTAGTTCTCATTTTATCAGAGTGTATTCCAAGTAGTGGAATAGCAGGGTCATATGGAATTTCTATGTTCAGCTTTTTGAGGAAACACCAGAGCGCCTTCCAGAGTTGTTGTACCAGTTTTCAATGACACTAACAATGTATAAGAGTTTCTGTATTGCTATATTCTCCCCAACATTTATTACTTGCTGTCCTATTAAACTTTGTTACTGCTACTGGAGTGAGATGGCATCTCATTGTGGTTTTGATTTGCATCTCTCTTATTGCCAGTGATTTTGAGCATTTCTTCATGTGTATCTTGGCCATTTGAATATCTTCTACTGTAAAAAGTTCTTCCATGTCTTTTGTCCATTTTATAATTGTGTTACCAGTCTTTATCTTGTGAATGTCCTGTAGGATTCTGTAAACTTTTGATATGAGACCCTTGTTTTATCTAGTATTGCCAAATATTTTTCCCCAGTTGGTACGTTTTCTTTTCACTCTGTTGGAAAATGTTTTTGAGGTCCACAGAAATTTAATCAATTTTTAGTAGGTTCTATTTAGTGCATTTCTGGCTATGTTTGGCTGTCACTTTATACCATAGATTAGGCCTTCTAAACTTGATCCCAGATTGTCTCTGATGAGCTTTATAGTTTTGCGCTTTACTCCAAGGTTTCTATTCCACCTTCCCAATGGAAAAAACCTAAAACCATTTTCCTTGCAAACAGGGACCAGACAAGGATGCCCACTGTCATCACTTCTGTTCAATATTGTATTGGAAGCACATGCTAGGGAAATAAACCAAGAGAAGGAAATAAAAGGCATCCAGATGGGCAAAGAGATGGTTAAACTGTTGCTAAATGCAGATGATATGATATTGTACAAAGAAAATCCCGAAGACTCAACAGAAAGCCTCTTAAGAGCTAGTAGGCCAGGATAAAAGGTTATCCAAAAATCAGAGGGATTCCTCTACAGTAACAAAGAGACCTCAGAGAAGGAAACCAAGAAAATAATACCATTTACAAAGGCCAACAACAAATTGAGATACTTGAGAGTGAACCTAACTAGAGACACAGAAGACCTGTACAAAGAAAACTACAGAGTATTTTTGCAAGACACAATAAAAACCCAAGTAAATGGAAAAATGTGTCCTGTTAATGAATAGCAAGACTCAATATTGTAAAAATTACAATCCTACCAAAGCAATCTATATGTTCAACACAATCCCAATACAGATATCATATTCATTTTTCAAGGAGATTGAAAAGGATATTGTCAAGTTTATTTGAGAGGCAAGAGACCCCAAATAAGAAAAATATACTTCTGAGAAACAAAAATGAAATTGGAGGGCATAGCACTCTCTGATCTCAAAACCTACTTTACAGTGGTAGTAACCAAAACTGGATGGTTCTGGTACAATGACTGGCACATAGACCAATGGAACAGATCTGAGAACCTAGAAGTAGACCCAGCTATCTACGGTCAACTAAAGTTCAACAAGCATATAAAACCTATTATATACGAAAATGACAACCTCTTTAACAAATGGTGCTGGTAAAACTGTACTGTTAAGGTTGCATAGAAAAATGTACTCGGGGTGGGGGTGGGGGGAAGGGACGTGGGAATTGTATACTAATGAAGGAATTTTTTTTCTTTTTTTTCTCTCTTCGGAGGGGGAAGTGAGCTGGTGGGGAGGGGTGGGAAGGGAGAAAATTGCAGCAATGAATGAATGGAAATCCAAAACCTCTGTAAAAAAAAACAACCCAAAACCAAACTGTACTGTTACCTATGGAAAGCTGAAACAGGATCCATGTATCACACCATATACATTGTCATTTCATTTGATATCTTGTTTACTAATTGGTTATCACAGTTGAAGTTGAATTTATATTTACCTGAAATTGTAAAATTAAACTTAGAATGTTTTAACTGTTTTAGTACAACATGAATGGTCTTAGTACTGCAAGTAAGGTAACTCCTTACAACATGACCAGTTTTTAAAAAAATCTGTGTTAGAAAAATGGATTACTTTCACAGTTTTGTATTTGCTAATAGGCAATAAGTATGTAAAAGTGTGTATGGATTTAAATACATATATTTAAATGAGTTATCTATAGATCTGGAAATTATATAGTATATATTTTGAAGCAAGTGTTTCTCAAATAGTTTCATTACTAAATTTAAGTGTGATAGAATATTGACTATTAAAAATAAAGAAGGTAAATACCCAACAGTTTATGCACATATTGGGTACTGCTGTCATTGAAGTGAAAAATCAGGATAATTTTAATTACCAACTAATAGATAAAATGTGCTCTGAGAACGAAGCAGTTTGGTGTTTTGTGGTTTTTTTAATCTAAGAAACTCAAGCAAACAAACAAAAAAGTCATCTTCACACATATACTTCTAAGATTAAGTGCTTGATGATTCAGATTTTAATTAAGTCAAGTAAATTCTGACTCAAAGCAACTCCATGTGTGAAGAATGACTTTGGGGCTAGATGCCATCAAGCACACTGCAAGTCACAGAACCTTTTAACAACATATCAAAACTTTGCCCTGTCCTGGGCCATCCTTATAGTATGCACCATATTCAGCATGTTGTACTCATTGTGACAATCTAATTGATGATCTTCCTTTTTCATTAGCACTCTCGCTTTCCCAGAATGGTGTCTTTTCCTAAGGACACATTCTTCTGGATGCCAACTTGCCTAAGTATGTGAGACAAAGATTTGTTCTTTCTTTTGCCAGATCATGGTATGTTCAATCACTCATACTAAAGGCTACAGTTCCTGATCTTCAGTGAGGTTTCACGTCTAGTTCATTTTCTATGAGCCAAGTTCTAGCATGTACATATTGTAGGCTTGATGAGTCTTCTTCCTCAAATCCTGATGCCACATTCCTCTCGATATAGTCCAGTTCCTTAAAAGATCTGCTTGGCATACAAATTGAAAGTTGTTGTTATGTGCTGTCAAGTTGGAACCACCTCATAGCTCACCCTACAGTGGTTTTTCTGAGGCTATAAAACACGTGGAAGAATATTGCCCATATTTCACCCACAGAACAGCTGGCGAAATCAAGCCATTTGCTACTGGCTTGATAGTACAAGTCCTTACCACTAGGCCAACTGAGCTCTGATCAGAGAGAATATGTATGGAGGTGGGGAAAACATCCCCGGTGCACACATTTTTTTTTTTTAATTTTAAACCAGGAACTTTCCCTTGTTCTTTTGGGACAACTGCATCTTGGTATGGAGGTTTCACATGAGTACAATTAAGTGATCTGGGATTCCCATTCTTCTCAATGTTATCCATAATTTTTATGATCCACATAATACCTTTGCATAATCGATAAAAGATAAATAAGCATTTTTATAGCCTAGTGTTTTTAACCAAGATCTATTTACGTCAGTAAATATCCCTAGTGCCAAGGCTTCTTCTGAATCCAGCTTGAATTTATAAAGTTTCTTGTCATTGTACTATTCCAGCTATTTTTTAAAATAATCTTGTGAAGATTTTACTTGCATGAGATAGATATTAATGATACTGTTCAACAACTTCCACACTCTGTGGAATCACCTTTTTTTTTTTAACTAGAACAAATATGCATCTCTTCTGGCCAATTGACCGGATATCTGTCTTCCAAATTTCTTGGCACAGGCTATAAAACTTGTCCTGGGCTTAAGCTCTTTGTTGAAATCCCGCAATTGATATTCCTTTGTTTCCTTGAGCTTTATTTTCTCCCAATTTCTTTAATACAGCTTGTAATTCTTCCTTCAGTACCATTGATTCTTGATCATATGCTACTTCCTGAAATGGTTCAGTGGCAACAAATTATTTTTGGTACAGTGACTCTTTGTATTCCTCTATATTCTGAGTACTACACTGCATAGTTTTCAAGGCTATGGCTTTTTATATGCAGATTGAAATACATGTCTTCTTAGTTGTCTCTGGGTGGGTTTTGGTAGCAGTTAGCAATTGAAAAAACTTAATCATTCAGCCACCCAGGTACTCTTGACATCCACATGTCATTTATTATCAATATATATGTGCAAATGTTACTTTAAATATTACAGCATTTGCAAGCTGTATCTGTATCAAATGAAATGGTTCAGTTAATTTGACAATATTAGTTTCTGGAGAACATATAATGCTATCTGTGGCTTAAATATTGAATACTTCTTGCAAAGTGTTCACACTGATTTACAGAGAGTTGCAAATGTAAAAGACACGATACTATAATGTGATAATATTCATGTGTAAGTATATAAGAGACTTTAATTTGTGACAATGGAAGGGAGCATCAAATTACAAAAAGCCTGAGCTTTCTCTTAAAAATTTACTGGAACAATTTTGACATACTGATGGAATTAAAATACATTTACTATATTTGCGACTTAGGGCAACTTATATAATCTTTTTGAATCTGTATTTCCTTTAAGATGATAAGTACTATAGATGCTGCACAGATTAAACAAGCTAGCATTTATAAAGCTCTTACAGACTAACACAAAAATAAGCGTTCTATTGATTACGTTGTTACACTGTTGCTTAAGACTCATGTTGATCCTATGAGACAGAGTGGAATTGCCTATAGCATTTTTAAACTATACATCTTTATGAAAATGGTTGGTTTTAGGTGCTGTCAACTATAACTCTGACTCTTGCCTTATCTTGTGCCATAGGATCATCACCATGCTTATTAATACTGCTAATTAATCTAGTGAGTGTCTGCATAGTTTTCTCTAACTCTCTGCCTTTCCCAGCATGATGTATTTTTCCAAGAATTGGTCATGTCTGACAACATTAATAAAATATGTGAGAAAAGTTTCATAATCCTTGTCTCTTAGGAAAATCCTGATTGCACTTTCTCCTTTACAGCCTTATTTGTTATTTTTGCAGTCCATATATTCAATAATCCCCAATGATACTACAACCAAGGCATAAAGTCTTCTGAAGTTTTTCTGTTTGTTGTTCAACTCTTTCATGCGTACAAAGCAATTGAAAATAATGTGGCTTGGATCAATTGCAGCTAAATCTTTAGAGTGGCATCCTTGCTCTTTAGTACTTTGGAGAAGTCCTTGACAACAGATTCTTCCAATGCAACACATCTTTTGTTTTCTTTATCTCCTACCATGGGATTGATTGTGGATAGAAATAAAATTAAATCATTGAGCACTTGAACTTTTTTCCATTCTATTGTTTCAGTGGTAATGATATTTGTTGTTGTTGATGTTTATAATATTCATTATTCTTTTATTGTTGCACTTTTGGGTCTCTCCTTTCTTCTCCTCTCTCCAGCTGACTCCACATTGCACTCCTTATTCCAGATTGTTTTCATACACATAATGCCTAATCATATATTCCTTTCGGACAGTTTTCCCCACCATCTGTTCTAATTCGGTGTTCATTATCTATCCACTCTTTTTCCATGCTCTCCCAAACCTTATATATCTTTCCTATTTTATAATAGCAGTGTTATCCTTTTATGCCTGAGATATTTCAATCACATAATGTCATCCAGGCTCCCCTATGTTGTGTAATTTTTATGGGTTCATTATTTTTCAATCCTGTGTTATATTTTATTGTGTGATTGTACCATAGTTTTTTTATCCATTCATTTGTTGATGAGCACCCGAATTGCTTCTATCTCTTTGCTATTGTGAATCATGCAGCAGTAAACATGGATATGCATACATCTGTTTGAGTTGTGGTTCTGGTTTCTCTAGTGGGTTTTAAGATATTATAAATCAGAGAGAAAGAAATTTCTTATCTTTCTCCTGCAGAGCAATTGATGTATCTGAGCTATGGGCCTCTGAGTTGGCAGTGCAATTTCTTACCACTTGCCTCTTAGCGGAGAGAAAATTTCTTTTTCTCCTCCTGAGCACCTGTTGTATTCAAGTTAACAAGCTCAAGAGACTGATAAGTTAGGCATTAGGACTTTTGACAATTAACCCAAAAGTTATAGCTCCCTGATAGTTTGAATCTACTAGTCTCTTTATAGGAGAAGGATAGGTAAACTCTTTTTATGTGATTTACAGTTTTGGAAACCCAAAAGTGGATCAGTTATGAGTAATTTCTAACTCACAGTGATGAGTTGGTTGAGATTGTATTGCCATCAGGGTCATACTTAAAAATGCTGAGTAGATGTTTTCTCTAGGTGTACCTGCTTGGGGAGAAAACATTCCAATGCATGTATTACAAGGATCAAAGAATATCCATAGTACATTTCTTTTTTTTTAAGAAATATTTTTTTATTAATTTTAGTGAAAGTTTACAGAGACTTTGGATTTCCATTCATTCATTGTTGCACTTTCCTCCCTGCCCAACCTCTCCCCCAGTTCGCTCTTCTCTTTGAAAAGTAAAATTCTTTCATTGTTACACAATCGACTATGCAACCAATTTCTCTTTTGCATGATTAAACTGGGACTGGAATTCAGGGACCTCTGTTGAAACTTTATGCTCTAATAAGAAAGGTTGAGTCTTTTGATGATTCAATTGTTAAAAAGTTTTATTTGGCAAGACAAGAAGTTACAATATATTTATGTTGATGTGTAACCTTTAATTATGCTCTCAATTTGGTTTGTCAATATATCTGAGCTGTTGAGAGCTATAGTGGTGTAATCTGGTTCATACTGTACTGGTAATTGAAAAGTTGTTCATCTAGTGTTTCAAATCCACTGGCAGCTCTTGGGAGAAAGAGAAATTAACCAGTCAATAAACTCTGTAGCTATAAAACGTAGAATTTTACACGACTAGCTTTGTACCCTAATGGAGATCATATGTGGATAATTAAATTCAAGTACACAGCATTTCAGAATACGTGATGAATGGAAGATTTATAGTGTTTTTCAAAATGGAATTATCTTAATTATTAGGAAACAGGTGAGTCTTCCCTGAGATTTTTTTTTAATTTTTTGTTTCTTGTAAGGAGTAAAATTTTCAAACTATTTTAATTGGAAATTAAAGTGAAATTTAGAAAATGTTAGGTATAGCATATTATATATATATAATCCCAGTTTTTGAGGAAATGTTGCTCACTGTGAACAATTTTCCATTATTTTTTGATTCATATTTTTTGTTATATTTGGCTAATTTTAGTTTAGAAACAGTTTCTTAATTATACCAGAATTCCATTCCCTCAACTCTATTGTAAGTTGGTTCTGACATAAATTCCTAATTTTTAAAATTTTACTTAAATCTGGCTTTTATTGCCAATACCTTTGTAAATTTTACTTTTATTTGTGTTTTGAACACGGGAAACATTATAAATATATTTACAGATTTATTTTAATATGTGTGTGTCTAATTATTATTGTTGCTGTGATGTGCTGTTGAGTCACTTGTGACTCATAGCAACCCTGTGTACAACAATTCTGAACCCTACTCTATCCTGAGCCACCCTATTGCATCTGACACACTCATCCTCACTACCCCATTCATTGAGTCCATCCATCTCATCCAGGGTCTTCCTTATGTTCCTCCACACTTCCTATCATGATGTCCCTCCCCAAGGACTGGCCCCTCCTTGCAACATGCCCAAAGTATGTCAGATGGAGCTTCAGAATCCTTCCCTCCAAAGAGCAGCCTGGTTCCACATTTTCTAGGATGAACCTATTGGTTCTCCTAGCAGTCCAATAATCTTCTCCAGCACCACAGCTCAAGACCATCAATTCTCTTTCTGTCATCCTTATTATTATTATTATTCAATTTTCTGATGCATAGCCTGTATTTGTGAAAACCATGGCCTGGATCAAGTGTACCTTAGCCTCCACACTGACATCATTGCTCTTTGGTACTCAGGTGAGGTCCTTGACAATATACTTTCCCAATGCAATTCATCTTTTTATGTCCTGGCTGCTGGTACCAAGAAAACATATATTAAAAAAAAACCCAAATCATAAAATATTACAAATTTAGTCTGATTATAAAATGAACCAACTAGTACTCTCATGCTGAATAAGATCATACAGTCTAAAATGAAGTCGTCATCATCATTGTCATATGAATAAAATAAAATAAAATAAAAATAAAAATAAAGTCTACTGAATAGCTTAATCGTCATATATCATTGAAGCTGAACATGGTGCAGTTTTTTGGTCTGTTGCAAGTCAGTCCCAGACTAACGCCTACTGCATTTTATTGTCATGCTATAGTTCGTAGTCTATAGGGAGTCATGCTTCTAATTCAAACACCATATCTCTCTGTTGGCTCAAAACTACCAGAAGTTCTTTAATAAATAAATAAATGGCCAATCCTATGGAATTTATAGCCTTAATAACAAATGAGTTCTGACTCATGGAAATAGATTTTCCATTTGTAAGGACTTATCTTTTAATACTATCTCAGACATTATTCTGTTATGATCTATAGGGTTTTTTTCACTAGTTTTTAGAACTGTTTCACTAAGCCTTTCATGTTAGTCTATTAGTCTGGAAGCTGCACTGAATCCTGTCTAATCTGTGGCATTACTGCCATCAATAGAAAAGCTGAACAGTATGGTAAAAGAAAATATGTGGATTGAAACATTAAAATTAGTGGCAAATTATTTTTGTAGAGAGAGCATAAGCACAATTAATTCACAACAGATGGTATGTTTGGTTGCTACAGATCTGAAGCTTTTTACCAAAACTCAATCAATGTCCATTAAATAATTTCTCTCTTACAGTAATCCTTTGTAATTAAGAACTCTTCTCAATAGGATTTTCACGATCTTGATCATGATGAGGTGGATGACCACATCTTTCCTCTGAGACACATCTGGCGAATTTGAACCATCAAAGTTTTGGTGAGTAGCTGAACAGTTAAAAGTTGTGTCACTCAGATACTCCTTAAGTTTTCTCTTAGTGGATTCAGAAAAGTATAGCTTCTGGATGTTATTGTTATTGTTATTGTTATTGTTATTGTTATTGTTATGTGCCGTTGAGTTGCTTGCGACTCATAGTGACCCTATGGACAACAGCCCTAAACTCTGCTCTGTCCTGTGCCAGTCTCACTGTCTCCGACACACACATCCTGATTACCCCAGTCACTGAATCAATCCACCTCTAAGAGGGCCTTCTCCTCCTGCGCTGTCCCTCCACCCTCCCAAGCATGATGTCCTTCTCTAAGGAATGGTCTCTCCTTACAACATGTCCAAAGTATGTTAGACGAAGCCTCAGAAAGCTTCTGGTTATGTAACCTTTTAAAACATATCAATGACTTGATATAAAAGAAGAAAGTCAATGTAATTGGCATATCTCACCAAAGAGCATCTGATCTTAAATTTAAATGAAAATTTTAAAAAAAAGCATTAAAATAGGAAAATTTTAGAGTCACAAAAAAGAGCACTCTGAAACTGTAATGAGATTTGAAGTGTGAAGGATATTGAAGAAATATTTTTATTGATTTTTCCGATATGACACCTAGATCTTTTCCCTCAGAGTTTACAAGTAATTCAAAACCTGTCAGTAAGAATGAAATGTTTGAATTTCTCCTTCCAAGATGTGTTGCAGTTTATATACATGTACGGTGAATTTTTCCTTTTGAAATTCTAACTTTCATGTAAGGATTTTATTTTTTTAATTCTCACTATCTACTTATATCAGCATAAAAATAAAAAGATTTTATCCCCTTGAGTGTTTCTTTCTTTTAATATTGTGCCATTGACTCTCTGTAGATGGGTTAGTGGCCAAAGTTATAAGGTATTTCATAAATCTGTATATGTACATATGGTATCATGGGTCTATTCAAGATTTTCTAGGAATTCACTGTGACTTTCATCACACAGTGTATGAGATTTGAAATAGAGTATGTATAAACTAATCTTTATGGAGTTGAACAGCTTTCACATCCCACAAAGCTTAAATTGAGCAAGTTTAGCACTAAACATAGGATTCATACTACCTGCAAGGAAGAGGAAGCAGAGTGTGCAATGCACATTCTTTGGTGCCTGAGTTCTGTGTCATTCAGTCCAGGATCTAGTTGAGAGCAGTACCAGATTCAGTAAAAAAATAGAGACTAACATGAGACAAGAGTTGACTTAAGAGTGCTATCTTCTTTAGCCAGAGTCAGGGCTCTTTACTCAGGCTTACTTGAGGAATGAGAAAAGGTACTATAACTGCCAGGACAAATGGAGTTTTGTAACACAGACCTAAGCCATGAGACTTAAGGTCAAAGACCTTGCAAATGTTCTTAAGAAGCTGTCTGGGCTGAGAAATTATATTCTGTTATCAATCTGAATTGTAACCTGTTCATTTCCCTATTAAACCCCATAAGCATGAATATGATTCTGTGAGGTCTGTTTCCCCATTGGTGTTGGAAATAGAGAAGTAGGAGTGGAAAAAAATGTTGACTTTATGAGAACTGGCTTGATAATATGTGTGGTCATCTCAATGCCTTACTTCATTACTTGTCTTTATCATTTAATTTAGTCTTAAATAGTATTTCATTCTACAATAGACTATCTTAGAATTTTTTAAAGAAACGTTTCTGGTGGCCTAATGGTAAGAAGTTGTGCTGCAATCACAGAGGAATGTGGTTTAAATCTACTAACAGCTCTACAATGCAAATAACTGCCTCTGAAAACCTGCTGAATGATAAGCTATGGGTCACTTCCAACTTGAAAGCACACAACAACAAACCTATTTAATGAATTTTCAGTTTAGAGAAAAAAAATGTTTGCCCAATGCATTGCACAACAACATGATAGCCAGACATTTTAATAGAATGGTTGTATTAAAAATTATGATGTTGTTAGTTGTTAGGTGCCATCGAGCCAAGTATGACACATAGCAACTCTGTGAACAAAAGATCTGAACCTAGTGCTGTCTTGTGCCACCCTCACACTTCCTGACACAAAAGAGACCATGACAGCAGTCATCTTTTCAATACCTCTGGTTGAGGTTCTTACTCTGCTTTGATGACCCTCCACCCTTCCCAACATCATGTCCCTCTCCAAGGAATAGAACCTCCTAGCAATATGTCCAAAGTCTGTGAAGTGAAGCCTCATCATTCTTTCCTCCAAAGAACACTCTGGCTGCAACCTCTCCAAGACATATCTGTTTGTTCTCTTGGCTGTCCATGAGATGTTCAGTGCTCTTCTCCAACATTACAGCTCAAAGGCATAAATTATTTTTTCTGTCATCCTTATTCATTGTCCAGGTCTTGGATGCATAGATAGTAATTGGATAATAGTCTTATTTATTAACACAAATAAAGATAATATAAATTATAGATTCAAGAAAACTTGAAAAAAAGAAGTTAAAAGAAAAATCTCTTATAGTTTTTGTTGTTGTTTGGAACCCATCTATAGCTGACCTTTCAGTAGTTTTTTTCTGAGGCAGTAAGGTCTATGAAAGGAGTTTGCTTGATTTTCTCCCATAGTGTATTAACCTCTTGTGTGAAGGAGTTGGATTCTGGAGGGTAGGTTGTTTTGGTTTAATTGAAAGTCAGGTGCAAACTGTTTGGTATAAGCTGATTGGTCATTTGGATTTAGTTAACAATCAGGTGTGAGCTGGAAGCCTCTTGTTTATAAATCAGCACCTCTGTGGCAGGCCTTTGTGTTTAAAAGCCAGTGGAGATCTGATTAAGAGTCTCCAGTTTTAGAGCCTCTTGTGTGAAGTGCTTTAATTCTAGAGGGTAAGTTGTTTTGATTTAATTGAAAGTTGTGTGAAAACTGGTCATTTTTTATTTTGTTAACAATTAAGTACAAGTTGATTGAATTCAGTTAACAATCTACTATGGGCTGGAAGCCTCTCATTTAAACCAATCAGGATCCTGTGGGTGGTGTTAATTGTGTTTGGGGAGAACATTTTTCTAAGTGGTACAACACTTATCTGTTAGTTTGCTGTACTGAAATAGCATGGTGTTGCTGTGGTACTGAAAGCTGTGTCACTGGTGTGTCAAATGTTTGGTTACCAATGGTCCACAGGGTTTGGTAGAATTCTCAGATTAAAATAGACTAGAAAGCAGGATTGGCATCCACTTCTTAAATAACAGGCCTTTGAAAACATTATGAATACTAGAGGAGCTGGGATAGTGATAGTATAATGGTAGAAGCCAGATTGGAAGTCATATAAAATTTAGAAAAACAACAATAAACACCATTTTATAATTGGAATATGGAATGTACGTAGCTTGAATGTTGCAAAACTGGACATTGTTAAAAATGAAATAGAACACATGAGTATTGGAATTGTTGAGATGAGATGGACCGGCTTTAGCCACTTTGACTTCGATAATCATATGGTATACTATACTGGGAAGGAAAACAGAAGAAAAATGATGTTGCATTCATAGTCAAAAAGTTGATTTCAAGTTCTGTCCTGAAATACAATGTTGTGAGTGATAGGATAATATCCATAGACATAAAAGGTAGACTTACTAACACAACTATTATTCAAATATACTCTTCTTCATCTGGAGCCAAAGGTGAAGAAATTTACATCTTACTAAGTCTTGCAGTACAAAATTGACCAAACATGCAATCATGATTAGTTAATGCTAATTGGTAACTAGAATAGTGAAGAAGGGATAACAGTTGGAAAATATGGGCTTAGTGATAGAAATGATTTAGAATGATTTATTCATTGCAATTGCTTTTTTAAAAAAGGCACAAGCAATAACTTTACACATGGATCTCACCTGATGGGCAGGATAGGAATCAGACTGACTACATTTATGGAAGAAATCATTAGAGAAACTCAATATCAGCAGTCAAAACTAGGCCAGGAGCAGACTGTGGGTCAGACCACTAATTACTCATATGCAAATTCAAATTGAGGCTGAAAAAAAAATTAAAATAAGTCCACAGGAACCAAGAGATGATCTTGAATGCATTTTTTTTTCTGAATTTCAAGATCATCTTGGAAATGTTTGAGGCAGTGAATACCAATGATTAAAGATCAGATGCGTTGTGGGGTGATATGAAGGATATCAGCCATGAAAAAAGCAAAAAGTCACTACAAAAAAAAAAGAGGAAAAAGAAAAAATTAAAATAGATGTCAGACTAGATTCTAAAAATTGTACTGGAACGTCAAGAATCCAAAGCAAAAGGAAAACATATCTAAGTAAATAGTTGAACAGAAGAATTCAAAGGGCAGCTCAGGAGGATAAAACAAAACATTACAATGGAATGTGCACAAAGCTGAAAATGGAGAATAAAAAGGGAAGAACTTGCTCCTTATTTCTCAAGCTAAGAGAACTGAAAATCAAATTTAAGCCTCGAGTCACAATATTAAAAGATCATGTAGGCAATATATTGAATGACCCAGAAAGCATCAAAAGAAGATGGAGGAATACACAGAATCACTGTACCAGAAAGAACTGGTGGAAAGATTTCAGGAAGTACCATATGAACAGGAGCCAATGGCAATGAAGGAGGAAGTGGAAGCTACATTGGAGACACTGACAAAAAAAAAAATAAAATAAAGCCCCAGGAATTTACAGGATACCAGTTGACTTGTTTGAATTAACAGATCCAACCTTGGATGTGCTTACCAGTCTATGTCAGGAAATTTTGAGGATTGTTATCTGGCCAATGAATTGGGAGAAGTCCAAATTTGCTCCTACTCCTAAGAAAGATGATCCAACTGAATTGGAAACTATCGAACAATATTATTAATATCACATGCAAGCAAAATATTGCTGAAGATAATTAAAAAATACCTGGAACAGTGCATAGATTGGGAACTGCCAGAAGTTCAAGCGGGATTTATTTAGAAGAGGCCAAGAAACCAGGGATATCATTGCTGGTGTCAGTTGGATCCTGGCTAAAATGCAAGAAAACCACAAGAATGTCTAATTGTGGTTTATTGACTGTGCAAAGGCATTTGACTGTGTGTATCATGACAAGTTTGGCTGACATTGAGAATAATGGGAGTCCCAGAGCACTTAATTGTGCTCATGTGGAACCTGTATGTGGACCAAGATGCTGTTGTACAAACAAAGCAAGGGAACACTGCATGATTTAAAATTAAGAAGGGAGTGTGTGAGGGTTGTTTTCTCTTTCCATACTTATTTGATGAGCAAATTATTCAAGAAGCTGCTTTCTGCATTATGCAGATGACACAACCTTACTTGCTGCTGAAAATAAGGTGGACTTGAAACACTTATAGCAGAAGATCAAGGAATGCAGCCTTCACTATGGATTGCATCCCAATATCAAGAAAGAAAAGATTCTTAATATTGGCCTGATAGACAACAACATCATGATGGATGGAGAAGAGATTGAAACTGCCAACAATTTCATCTTGCTTGGATCCACAATTAACACCATAGGTACCAGAAGTGAGGAAATAAGGAGGTGCATTGCAGTGGGAAAAATCTTTAGTTAGGGACCTCTCCAAATTATTGAGAAATAATGAGGTTATTTTGAGAACTGAGATGCATCTGATTTAGGCCATAGTCTTTCTGATCATTTGCTGTGCATCTGAGAACTGGATGGTGAATAAGGATGGGGAGTGGGGGGTGGGAGAACTGATGACTTTGAGCTGTGGTATTGGAGAAGAGTACTGAATATGGCCAAAAGAACAAATAAATATGTCTTGGAGAGGATGCAGCCAGAGTGGTCTTTGGAGGTAAGAATTATGGGGCTTTGCCTCACATACTTTGATCTTGTTGCTAGAAGAGGCTATTCCTTGGAGAACGACATAATGCTAGGAAGGGTGAAGTGTCGCCAAAGGAGAGGAAGACCCTCAATCAGGTGTGTTGGTCTCGTGTGTGTCAGGAATTGTGAGGATGACACAGGATAGAACAGAGTTCAGACCTTGTGTTCATGGGGTAGCTATTAGTTCTACCCAACTCGATGGCACCTAACAACAACAACCAACACCACCACCTTAAAATGTAGTTAAACAAATTTACTAATGCCATATTTATGATCTCTTAAAGATAGAAAACTCTGACATTTCATTAGTTTATTTATGTAAGTATATATTTTAATAAGAAAGTATACTTAATAATTATGAGGCTGGTTTCACAATATTTTTTTTCAGTGTCTTTAATGAATACAATAGACCTTAGTGATTCCCAAGAATCAGAAAAACCAACAAACCATGTTGTTGTTGTTGAGTACCATAAAGTCAGAACCTACCCATAGCTGACTCTCCAGCTGGTTTTCAGCAGCAGTAATTGCATGGGAGGAGATTGCTCACCATGTTGTTGTTGTTATGTGCCGTCGAGTCGTTTGCGACTCATAGCGACCCTATGTACAACAGCCCTAAACCGTGCTCTATCCTGTGC
>NW_006399855.1:5761520-5765193 GCF_000299155.1 Elephantulus edwardii | reverse complement strand
CAGCCACAGTTTGTTATGATCCACGCAGTCAAATGCCTTTGCATAATCAATGAAACACAGATAGATATTCTTCTGGTGTTCTCTGCTTTAATCTAAGTTCCATCTAACATCAGCTACAATATCCCTAATACCATGACCCCTTCTATACCTATACCTATGAGTGTTTTTAAAGCATTGGCTGATAAAATGTTTTAATTATTTTAAGAATTCATTTATACTAAAAGTTTTTCATTCTTTGGTAATATAAAGCAACAAAGCCAAGCTCATTTCCATAGAGTAGGAACAGATGTGAGGCCAATCTTGTCTTTCTCCCAAAGAACCACTGGTAGATTAAACCGACTAATACGCAAGGACATTGGGTTAGCATTACAACTTCCTATAGACTAGACCACTAGTGTTCCCTTCTTTGATAATGTTGTTAAATACTGTCCAGTCAGAAATGACTCATAGTTGACCCTCCAACAGGTTTTCAGAGGCAGTAAATTGAGGGGGAGATTAGACGTCTTTCTCCTGTAGAGTGGATGATGGATTTGAACCCCATGCCTTCAAGTTGTCAGCTTAGCTTCTTACTACAAGGTAACCAGAGTTCTCTTTTTTGGCAGTTGGATTCTTAAATAGAAATGCATTAACATCCTAACTCAAAATAAAGAACAATTCTCTTTTTAAAAAATGGCATTAGAGGGCACTGTTGTCTGATTTGTAGTGACTGCAGACAGCAAAGTGTGACCAAGTTGGGAAATCCTATATTAAAACATTGTTTTATTTTTCCTAGCTATTCTTGACATTTTTATATAAATGAGTTTAGATAAAATAAAATGTCATCTGTCAAAAATGAAGGGAAGAAGGAAAGGAATATCTAAGTAGAATAACTTTAAAAGTTAAAAACAAGTAATGGAACAAAGATGGATATAATTTGAAAGCATAATGAAGTAAACTTAAACTAGAGGGGAAAAATCTTCAAAATCTCTTACTTAGGTAGATTACAACCAGAGTGGTTAGTACTTTATGTAGCCTAACAATTAAATGTTCATCTTGGGATTTAAGTAGTTTGTTGTTGTTGTTGTTGTTGTTGTTGTTGTTGTTGTTATTGTGTACTGTCAGGGGGAACTGACTCAAGCTGACCCTCTAATGGGTTTTCAGAGGCAGTTAAGCATACGGAAGATTGCCCATCCTTCCCCCACATAGCAGTTTATGGATTCTCACCTCATGCCTTAGGGATTGTAGCACAGCTTCTTACTAGGTCACCAGAGTTCTGGACTTAAAGAGGAAGCACATTTTTTATAAGGGAAATAATATTATGTGAAAAAATTTACTTAGGTGACATTATATGTTTACAGCAATACCTTATACTGTATACTAGGAGTATTCTTGGAGTAGCGTGTTGCTAAGGGAAAAATGTGAATCCACCAGACTTTGCTCAGGAGATTGAATAAGTATGAGGCTGTGTGTGTGTGTGTGTGTGTGTATGATTTCTTAGGAGTCTAAACTGACTCAGAGCTGACCCTCCCGAGTGTTTTCAGAGGCTCCAAATCCACAAGAGAAGATTGCCTAACTTGCTCCTGCAGAGCAGCTGGTGGGTTCAAACTGCTTGCCTTTGTGTTGGCAGCCCAGCATCTTACCTCTGGGTCGCCAGAGCTCCCTTTTTTGTAGGCTATTGTTGTTATGTACCATTGAGCTGAAACTGACTCATAGCCAACCCTGCAGCAGATTTTCAGAGGCAGTAAGTTGCATGAAAGGAGACTGCTCATCTTTCTTTTGCAGAGCTGCTGGTGGGTTCGAACTGTATCGTTTTGGGTTGGCATTGCAACTATCTGCCAGAGCTCCGAGTAATTTACCAGCCTGAATTTTGGTTACCAAACTGCACCATATTACCGACTGAATTTTGAGACAGATATAAACTTCCCAAAACTCTCTGTGAAGGACAAAGGAACAGAATGTTTCCCACATTCGAGATTATGATATATTGCCCATGCTCTAAAGATTGCTTGTATTGGACTGTTGTTGTTGTTGTTTAGTGCCATCAAGTCGTAAACGACTCATAGCCACCCTATGAACAAACAGCCTGAGCACTGTTTGTACATAGAGTTTCCAGAGGCAAGCCATTTTGGAAGTGGATGCCGCTCCTGTTTCCAGGCTTGATTTAGTTGGGAAGCTCCAGCCAACCATGTCCGTCCACCATGGGTGCCCATTACCACGATTGGCACATCACCGTCACAGGCTTCAGCATCACAGCAACCACGAGTTACCTCTGTACAGCAACGCACAGACCAGTGCTATACTACCTAGAAGAATGTTTGACAGGAAGACAATTTGAACCTGGCCCAAGGGCCCTTTGGGCTTAAGGCCACCTCCTGGTTCAAACCCTAGGCCCAGGCTGGCTAGCCTCACTCCAGGGACAGAGCAAACCTACACATCAAACACATTCCTGGAAAAGCAGTCCACTCCAAAGCTTGCCATGATTCCTGCACTCCCACCACCACACTCCCGCCTTCTGGCAAGGAGAGCTTCCTACGAGCCTGTGAAGGCACCAGCCAAACCAGGAAGAGCATGGCCGCTTCCTTCCCAGCTTCCTTCGGCTTAAGGCCGCCTCCTGGTTCAAACCCTAGGCCCAGGCTGGCTAGCCTTACCCCAGGGACAGAGCAAACCTGCACATCAAACACATTCCTAGAAAAGCAGTCCACTCCAAAGCTTGCCATGATTCCTGCACTCCCACCACCACACTCCTGCCTTCTGGCAAGGAGAGCTTCCCACGAGCCTGTGAAGGTGCCAGCCAAACCAGGAACAACACCTGTATTGGACTAGTGGTTAATATTTATGCAACAATGAAGTTTGTTTTATTCTTTAAAATACGGTGGAGTGAATTTTTTTTTCAAATAGAAGAAAAGCCTCTACTATTGAGTTGATGTGGAATCATAGAAACCTTCCATTGGGTTTCAGAAACTATAATCTTTACAAGAGAATACTTCCCATCTTTATGCAACAGAAAAGTTGGTGGATTCAAAACGTTGACTTTCTTGTTTGCATTGCAACACGTTACACCCAGTGGCACCAGAGCCCCTGAAATAGAACTAGAAATAGAAGCTAGAAAGGTATTTAAACAAATAGAACATTTATTCTTTTTCATGGGAGATACATGACTAAAATTTTCTTTATACACTGAATCAAAATTTCTATAATGCAATCAAGCTTATTAAAGACACCAAAGAAAAACAAAAAAATCCCTACTGCCAATGAGTTGATTTCAATTCATCTAGGCCCTGTAGGGCAAAGTAGAACAGCCTCATGGGATTTCTGAGAGGTAATCTCAGACTTTCTCATGTGGAGCATCTGGTGAGTTCAAACCTGAAATTTCTTGGTTAGCTGCCCGATGCTTCCCCCGCCCCCCATAATGTAGCATTTGATGTATTTTGGCATTCAATCTTAAAATACATTTTATCCATCTATATCAGGACTTTCTTTCTTATTGTCATAGTCAGAACAAACTCATAGTTGTCCCTCCATTAGGTTTACAAAGCTGTAAATCACATGGGAATAAACTGTTCATTTTCCTTGCTGAGGATATTCTGACAGTAGATCTCAATGACCAGAGAGATGTTGTCTTTGAATTGGCTATACAAGTGACTGTAGACTATGCCACTAGATGGCACACAGGAAATCACAGACCAGTTTTTGG
>NW_006399855.1:5759362-5761180 GCF_000299155.1 Elephantulus edwardii | reverse complement strand
CATCCAGTTTTTCTCAGTCTTACCCCCACCCCGATGCCAGCCTCATTCTACAACAGTGGCACCATACAGCATTTGTCCCTTTGTGACTGAGATACCTCACTCAGCATAATGACAGACCAGTTTTATAACAAACTCTTATGGGACTATTCTTTATCATCTTCTTTAAACATATTAAAAGTTTATACATTGGGGAGAATATAAAGCACTTGTTAAAATACAGGAAAGACATTGATGATTCTATTAAGAAGTGTGTAGCTATAAAGCTACATTCTATTTTTTTAAATTTTATTTTATTAATTTTAATGAACATTTATAGAGATTTTAGATTTCCTTCATTCATTGTTGCACTTTTTTTCTCTTGGTGGGGCAGGTACGGGGAAGGGGATCGTATACTAATGAAGAAGTTTCTCTTTTGCTTTTCAAGAAGAGCGGACTGCCCAGTGCTTTTAACCAATGCATAACGAGAGCATTCTTTTAAATGCTCTGTTTCCCTTGTTAAGGACAGCTATGTTGGTTCTGACTCAGAGATCTAAGATCCAAAAGAGAGAACAAAACATTGCTCACTCCTTCACCCTCCTTACAGTTACTGCTATCCTTGAGCCTATTTTTTGTAGCTACTGTGAGTCCATGTCATTGAAGGGTCTTCCTTTTTTTGCTGCCTTACTCGATCTACCAAGCACTAGAAAAGTTAAAATGTGATTGCTTCACTATTTTCATCATAAACTCATTTTGCACATGATACACTTTAAAAATAATTTATTCGCAAGATTTTCCCCCTTCCCTAGTCTATCACTTACCCTTTGTGTGTGGGTGTCTGTGAAGTTTTTACTATCTAATCATTCTACATGCATATGCATTCTGTGCTTTTTGCTTTAGGTGTTTCGTGGTTTATCTCTCTGGCCTCCCACTGTTGTCTTTGCTGTTTTTAGATGTGTTATCTTTTTGCTCTATTGTTTTTTTAATTTGGTCTATCAGCAAATTGTTAAAATTTTTGCTGCTGCCTTATTAAAAGACTTTGTTGGAATATGTAGGCTATAATGATCGTGTTTGGCAATAGGAAGAATGTCCTTGTTGTAGTCTAATAAATAATCTGAACTAAAAATGGTTCTGTGATATACAAACTGGGAGCAAGTGTTATTCTGTGGAGCCAAAATACTGTTTTTGAAATATTCAGTTATATCTGGTCAATGTGGGGTTGCTGTTCAAAATCTAACTATAGAAACTATGGGAGAGAGTTTTATGGAAAATTATTTTTTTTTATGTCTAGAAATGTCAATTTCCTAGTGAAACTGTCAGAAGAAAGTATTGATAGCAACAATCCTTTGTGAAAATTACAGCATATATATCTTTACAGGTATCTTAAAATCTATTGGATTTGGTATAAAGGGAACTGTATTTTATTTGGAGTTTGTCTGTGAATTCTATTTGGAGTTCCCCTTTGAACTACATTGTCTAGAGAAATTTACTAATTCCCTGGACCCATAAAGTAAAGATATAATATTATATGAGTTCTGTGTACTCTTTTAAATATTTACTGTGCTTCCAAATATATTTAATAAATCCATTGTATAGGAATCCCTACATAAAAACCTAGGAGGTTCATGTTTTAAATTAGGTAACTTCATCAATTTAAGACATATTACTGAAATGTCTATCATATGTCAGGTCCTTTACCTCTTGGTGTAAATTGGGTGAATAGACTAGAAAACTGTCTTTTTCTGTGTATGAGTGACAATTATTAATTATTTTTTCCTTTGATAATGGAATTAAAGCTTATTTTTTATTTTGTTCTTTGTACTTTTTCTATACCCTTTATAT
>NW_006399855.1:5754845-5759262 GCF_000299155.1 Elephantulus edwardii | reverse complement strand
TAAATTATTTCAAATAAATAAATGATGATAATACTTTAATTATCATAAGGATCATTAAAGAGTAGTAAGAAGATAAAATGTGTGGAATTATGGATTTTTACCTAAAATTCTGTTTTCTATTTATCTTTGAGATTTGGGGTACAGATCATTTATGTTACTGATGTTATCAGTATTTGTGAATACACAGGACATTTAAGATAAAAATTACATGAAGTGATACCTTTGAGTTGTGGTACTGGAGAAGAGTACTGAATGTGCCATAGACTTCTAGGAGAACAAACAAGTTTGTTCTGGAGAGGGTAAAGCCGGGCTGCTCCTTAGAGGCAAAGATTCTGAAGGTGCATCTGACATATTTTGGAAATGTTGCAAGACGAGACCAGTCCTTGGAGAAGTATGTCATGCTTGGGAAGGTGGAGGGACAGCATAGGAGAGAATTACCATCAAGAAGATGAATTGATTCAGTGACTGAGGTAATGGGGTAGGTATGTCGGAAATAGTGAGATTGGTAAAGGATAAAGCAGGGCTTAGGGCTGTTGTACATAGGGTCGCTATGAGTCATAAGCAACTCAACAATATACAACAACACCAATAAAAACTTATTTTTATGTTTGTCGGTAGAAAATATTTAGCCTTTTTCCTAAGCAAATTCTAGTCAATAAAGTCAAATTTAGTCTTTGAATCTTTTGTGATTTTTTTTTTTTACTATGTAAAATCACTAGAAAAATACTTATTTAAGGAAAAGACTTACCTCCTGGAAGTTTTTCCTAGCAAACTTACTATGTAGTTTCATTTATGATCAAGGGTATCTTGTTATCATTTGACTAAATCTTGAAAAATTTTTCCATGGCAATGAGCTTTAAAGAAGATAACTATTAACAACAGCTGCATATATATTTTTAATATGTTGCTGAATTGATCCAGAAAAGTAACACTGGTGTAAAAATTCTCATGCATGCATTTTCTCTCCACAGTAAATTTACAATAAATTAAGAGTTGACATTTAAAAATTGAATACCCTAATATTAATTATGACTTCTTTAACATGGTGAAGACAATTGTTTAATTTTGAATCACATTTGTCTGTGTTTATTTCAGAATTGGTTCTAATCCACCTACCCACCAAAAGGTTCATATTTCTTCTCTTTATAGAAAATGTTAAATACTCTTTCCTAGCTTTTTAAATGAGTACAATTAAAGCCTTCATCAGAATAATTGAAATTTGCATAAACATACATACCTTAATAGCCTTTGGTACTGAAATAGAAATTACTCTTCTTCATGATGCACTCACTTTGCCATATAATTATTACATTGCTCTTATGTCTTTATAGCTCTATGTTTGTTATTAATCTTTTGTTGTTCATTTTGTTTGGGAACAATACATTTTAGCACTATCCAATAATTTATTTCAAATTTTATGTTAATTATGGTTAAGTCAATTTTTACATATTTATTGAGCTCTGTGAATAAGAACAGCAAATGCATTCAAATTAATATGACTTAAAGTAAGCCAATTTGGAAGTGCTAAAAACTTTCTCATGAATTTTCCTCCCCATGTTTACCCAATATTAAAATATTTGCTTTATCTCTTTTTTTTTAGACTCTATGTTCTTAGTGAAAAAGAAGACAACATTTTAAAACATACTTTGGTCATTTAAATAGAAAATAATTTTAATGCTACTATTATGTAAGTAATGTGTTGGACTACTAACCAAAAGTATGACAATTCAAATCTACTGGCCTCGATACAGAAAAAAAAATAGTCTCTTCCTGTAAAGATTTATAACTTCCAAACCCCAATAGAAAGTCAATATGAATCAGGCTGAATTCAACTCTTCAGCAGTGGGTTTTGATTCATTATAAACAATAATCATCATCTCTCATTAAATGGTCTCTAAAACCTCTTAAGTTTATCATTCTATTTGCGCTCTCAACTTTCTCCTTTACAAAGCCAAATTATAAGGTTTTACCAATCACTTGTTCATGGAAAATAAGTAGCTAACCATCCCCTGATAAATCTGAATAAATGTTGGAGACATTGACCTACTGATCTTAGTTAAATAAGAGTCATCTTCTATAGTCTCAAGTAAATAACTGAGTTGGTCATGTAAATTGAGTGAACTCTTAAGAACTAGTATGAAACAGAGTAGAAAGATATAGATAAGCAAATAGTGTCACTTTTCTATTTCATTCCTTCATCCTATTTCACTCAAGGTCCTATGCTTATGATTTTTGACAGAGCAATTACAGCCTGTTTTAAAACTTCAAGATGTGTATAGGCTTCTTTTACTGATAGAATGGTATTGAAGGATAGAATATCTCTGAGGTTACATTCTTATCTGTGTGAAGCAAAGAAATAACAATTTAACACCAAAGACAGCTTAATAAGAATACACACTACGCACTAGTTTACCTGTAGAAAAATGTTTATTTGCTCTACTAAGAAGGCAGGGACAACTCAAAATCTCATCAAAGTGTTAAGCTGTAAATTGAAATATAAAGTGTGTATTTATTTGCATGAAAATTATGCAAAATATATCAAGCATAAAGAATGTTTTATAATGCAATATAAAATAATCTTCAGAGAGTTTAATCATTATTACGTATTACTTGTATTGCTCATCATCTTCTAAAACTTAAACTCACTGTCGATGGGTCAATTCCAACTAATGGTGACCTTCCACTGAGTTTTCAAGTCTTTTAAATCTCTGTCACCTTTATCTGTTATCCTTGTTTTCTGGTGTCTCTGGTGCAGAGGTTCAGAATTGCCATCTTATTATTCTGTCACCTTGTATGGACATTTAAAAAGAAAAAAACATAAAAGAACTGGAAATATTGACTGAAGGAAGAGACTAAATTGACATCATGAATAAGGAGAGCAACAGAACACAGAACCATATATAGCACAAGACAGCCATCTTGAAGAGTTATCTACATGGTGGTGGTGGTGGTGGTGGTGGTGATTGCCTGCGAGTCGAGCATGACCCATAGCGACCCTATGAACAAAAGGCCTGAAGCCCCTCTACAACTTTATCAAACTTCATAGAGATTCTTGAGGTATGCTATTTAGGAAGTGGATGCCACTTCTCCTATACCATCTATATTGTGTAGGAACCAGGAAACCAAGGACTACAGCAGCAATGGAAAAGGTACTCATGGTAATGGAAAAGGCTGTGAAACTGAACTGAAACATCAAATAAGGAGAAAAAGACAACACATCCCTATACACAATGCAATGCAAAGTCACCTTCTTAAAGAGCTAGCCAGTTGGTGTAAGAACCCAGGAATGTGGCAGATGTAGCAGCAGTGATAATCACACAGCTAAAAAGGTCCAGTGTCCTTCTTGTTCCCTGTGCCTATTGCCTCTTCACCCCACTATTCACAGATGTTGGACAGCATTCTCCCCACCTCACTGCCTATCACCCTCCAGCTCCCCCTTCTATCTGTCCCACCTTGCTAGGACCAAGCTGTACTCCAGACCATGACCCCAGCATCCTGTTTCTGAAGCCAGAAACTCTCAGAGTATTCTTCCTAGGACCTGCAGTCTCTGTCACTCCTGACCTTAAATCAGTCCTCAGATTAAAGAGAGTACCTTCTCTGGCTGGGAGGCACTCATCCCATGGACTGACAAAGACATCATCATAAGACGGGTAGACTATCCTAGGATGCTCTGAGATCACCTGAAACTCTGCCCCACATCTTTGAATTATATGTATGTTTTCTTGTTTTATGGTTTGCTATTATGGTACCCATAGCAGTTATATCACAGTTTGCTGTATTAAGGGAGTGAAAGACGTGTGTGTTGCTGCTTATTTTAAGTTTGTATATACATATACTTTCTTGTTGATTGTTTGCCCTTAAGAGTACTATACTTCTCTGTCAATTTGCTGTACTGTGTTGACTTTCAGGTTGCAGTCATGCTGGAATCTATGCCACTGGTATTTCATATACTATCAGGTTTGCTTAAGATAGATATGTCAGAGGAGCTTCCAGACTAAGATAGATGAAGAGGCAAGTTTGGCCATCCATTTCTGAATTAATAAGCCTTCAAAAACTGTGAACATTATTATATATAATACCAAAATAAAAGCCTCTCACACTGGAACACAATAATAAATGAGAACAAATAGCTTCATATTTTTGTAATTGGTACATGGAATGTGTTTAAAATGACTCTATACTGGAAGTTGGAAAAAATAAATTTAATGCATAAGGCCAACATCCTAAATATTAGTGAGCTGAGATCAGTTAGCACTGGCCACTTCATATGGTCTATTATGCCGGGAATGAAAATTAGGGAAGAATGATGTTGTATTTATAGTAAAAAAAAAACAAACAAAAAACAATGAAACATTTAAACATCTATCTTGAAGTAAAATGGTGGGAAAGATATAATACTATCCATACACATAACAAT
>NW_006399855.1:5747918-5751907 GCF_000299155.1 Elephantulus edwardii | reverse complement strand
TTCACAATTACTTGCTATGCATCAGAGATCTACATCAATGACCAAAGATAATAGAAGAAGAATTGATACCTTTCAGTTGTGGTGCTGGAGTAGAGTACTGAACATACCATGGACTTGCATGTGACCATATAGATTTATTTCAGAAAAGGTGAAACCAGACTTCTCCTTGAAGGCAAGGATTTGAAACTCCATCTCATATACTTGGACATGTGGCCAGGAGGGACCAGTCCCTGGGAAGGAAATCATGCTTGCAAGTGTTGAGGGACAGCGTAAGAGAAGATCCAGATGAGATGGATTGACACAATAACTGGGGTAATGGGGATAGGTATGTCAGAAACAGTGAAAGTGGCTCAGGCGAGAGCAGAGTTCAGAGCTATTATACATATAGGGTCACTGTGAATCACAAGTGACTCAATAGCATATAACAACAACAAAAAATATACATATGGACCTCAATGAACAGACTACACAGGAATCAGATTGTTGAAACCTATGGAAAATTAAATGGAGAAACTCATTGTCAGCAGTCAAAGTAAGGTTGTGGCCTAACTGGGGAATAGCTCATCTATTACTTTTGTGCAAGTTCAAACCAAAGTTAAAGAAAATGAAAGCAAGTCTCAAGAACTAAAATACAATAAAGAAGACTATCCTACCTTAATCTAAAAAGCATCTCAAGAGTAGATGCATTGAACACAACTGATTAAATATCATGAGTTGTGGGATTCATTCAAGGATATCATCAAAAAAGAAAGCAAACCATCATTACAAAGACAGAGGAGAAAGAAAAGACCAAAATGGACGTCAGAATAGAATTAAAATATTTAACTAGAATATAGGCCAAAACAGATAGGATAAATGATGATGTAAAAGAGATGAACAGAATATTTCTCTTTTAAAAAAGAAAATGTGTTATAAAAAATCTGCAAAGAGTTATAGAGAGCTAGAAGAAAGAACATACTCAGCATTTCTCAAGGAGTAAAAACTGAAAACTTTAAGCCTCATGTTGCAATATTGAGAACCTCTATGGCCAAAATCTTGCATGATTAGGAAGAATAAAAGACAATGGAAAGTGTACAAAGAATCACTGTTCCAAAAAGAATTAGTTGAAATGGAAACATTTTCAAGAAGTAACCTTTGATCAAGAACCAAAGGTAACGAAAGAGACATCATGTTTGGAAAGTTGGAGGGAAGTAGAAAGAGCAGACGACCCTGGAGGAGATGGATTAACACAGTGCTTGTAATAATAAGCTTGAGCATATCAGAGATGGTGAGGATTGGGCAAGATAGGACAAGCTTAAGATCTGTTGTTCATAGTGTTGCTAGAATTATGGTTGTAGGTGACTTGATGGCACCTAACACCACCACCACCACTTAGAAATCATGCTGAGAAAGGTAGATGGTCAACAAAAGAAAGAGAGACCTTCAATGAGATGAATTGACACAGTGACTATAACTATTGGCTGAAGTATGGTAGAGATCATGAGATGGCACAGGTTCTCATCCATTGTTTTTAAAGTTGCTATACATCCTAGTTGGCTCTAATACCTAATACCAATTTAGGCAGGGTTCTACTACAATAAGTTTAAAATAGTTTTTCAAGAAGGTTGCTCTTACAATATAATTTTTCTCAAAACAAACCAAAACCACTGCTCTTGAGTAGATTTCAACTCATGGTTTCCTCCGTTTGGTATCTTAGGCTATATATACTTTTACAGGGAGTAACATCTTATAACATCTTTATAACAAAGAGTATTTGGTGAATTTGAGCAGCTTACCTTTCTTTCAGGTAGCAGCTCAGCCTTCAACACGCTGTTGTTGCCAGAGTTCCTCATGTAATTCCCAAGATGGGGTGGAAAGAACCAGAATTATGCTATTTTTTTTTAAAAAAATCATATATGTATAGGATATATATTTTAAAGGTGAGTGGCTTATAGATCTTAACTATCTAAGAAAATATTTATCAATTAGTTTCTATTGTGATTTTGGAAATCTTTCCAGATTGTCATTTTGTGTATTCATTTAGGTGCTTCATAATGCAGTATTAGAAATTGTTCCTGTTTTTAAAATTATCCAAGAAAAAAAAATTTTGATGTCTAAAAGCATAACTATAACCACTCTGAGCCTTCAATTGCTTGACTTCTGTGTTTGTTTTTTTTTTAATTTGGAGAAAGATGCATAAGGGTTAAAATTTTTAATCCTCTAATTGCCATTTGAGAATGTTGCCCTTATATTCATGTGAGAGCCTGAATTAAGTACTTTAGTTTTTGTAATGTCAATCCTACTTTCTACTTGGTCGAGCTTTAAAGTTTTTAGATTTGCCATTAATTGACACATGGAGGACCTGCATCTTATGCCATTTGTAGAGAAGTAGAGAATGTAACTGTCACGCTTGTTGTGCTCAAACTTCATGAAATGCCTTTTTTTTAGTCCTCATAGCTTTTATTTGAGAAGTTTCACAAGAAGAAAGTACATTGACTGGAGCTACTTGTGAAAAAGTACTTTTAGTATTACTTGAAAACTATACCTTCCCCCATGTTGCTGTGTAACTGAAATCAATCTGTTGTATTTGCTTTTCCCAGCATCAACAATTACCGTGCCTAACCTGTATTATGTTTTCATCACGTGATTTAGAGTAAGAAACATGCAGCCATTTACATATCCTTAACATTAGGTCCAGGCAGGCCCTGCGATTTTTATCTGCAACACATAGTATAATATTTACACCATTATCCTGAAGGAGGCCAACGAGAGAGAATAAAGTAGTAGCTGCTTTTTGCTCTTGTTGGCCAGCTCTGTGGATTCATGTGGGCACACTTGGTCACTGTATATCATTGTCTAATTTCACACACTGTTCCTCCTAACAAATATTCTAAGCTTTATTGTATACCACTTCTGTATTCTGTTCAATTCTCTCTATTGAGTACTTATATACTAAAATTAGCTGATGATTTCTGCAAATTGTGAATATTTCATCTCTTTGTGACAATTTACTCAAGATATTTCAAAATGAAATGATGCTATAACGCACTGTGGGACCTCTATTTATTATTTTTTTTTACTCTTCTCCCTCCACAATAAAAATTGAACAGAAAAGTTTATATCCATGCCTCAGAATCATATCCAATTGTGATTAGGGTAGAGAATACACCAACCACTGATCTATCTCTCACCATATTTGAGCTTTGTTAAAGAGCAAATGTAGGTGTTTTCAATGTCTTTCATCATAATAAGAATTTTTGAAAATCCATTTCTAATGCAAATAATAATGTGTGTGCTCTATTGTACATAGATTATCATTTGGACTAACAGTCATGGCAATTGAAACTGAGATCTTAGAAATGGAAACATGGAGAAAGAGAAACAGCTGTAAGGAGACACTAGTGATTGGAACATGGAATGTGAGAAGCACGAATGTAGGAAAATTGGACACTGTTAAGAAAGAAATGGAACGCATAAATATTGACATACTAGGTATTGGTGAAATGAGATGGCTTGGTATGGGACATTTTGAATCAGATAATTATATGATTTACTATGCTGGAGATGAAAAGGTGAGAAAAATGGGGTTGGTTTCATAATTTAAAAAAATCATTTCTAGATCTATCCTGAAATACAATGTGGTGAATGACAGGATAATATCCATACGCACACAAGGAAGTCCAGTGAATACCACTATTATTCAAATATATGAACTAACTAGAGCCAAAGAAGAGGAAATAGAAGATTTTTACCAACCTTTGCGGTCAGAAATTGATCAAACATGCAATCAAGATGCATGAATAATAATGGGTGACTGGAATGCAAAAGTTGGGAAGAGGGGAAAAGGATCAGTAGCTGGAAAACATGGGCTCGGTGAGAGAAATGAGGCTGGAGATAGAATGATAGAGTTCTGCACATTCAATGATTTATTTATTGCAAATACCTTTTATAAGAAACATAAACACAGGCTATACACATGGATTTCACCTGATGGTATGCATAGGAATCAA
>NW_006399855.1:5738381-5744192 GCF_000299155.1 Elephantulus edwardii | reverse complement strand
CAAACGACTCGATGGCACATAACAACAACAACAACAATGCAACAACAACAACAATGCAAACAGTAGGTTTTAAAAAAATACTGTTTCCTCAAATTTCGGAACCTATTTGACACCAACCTAGGGAATGTAACAAGTTCAGAATTGATACCAAATTACAATTTCTTTTACTCCTGGGTAAAATGATGCCACCAAAGAATCTACTTATTTCTCAACCATCAGCTTTCCCCCATTGCTCTATTTACATCATGTCTCCTTACAGAAAAATGGAACTCAATTATAACAAATAAACTTGCTATTGTATATTTCTTTAATAGTAAATATTGAACATATGTCTGTTATTATCAATCACTATCTGCCTCTTTTAGGAAAACCTTTGTTAAAATAATGGTATTTCCTTCAGGTCTTAACACGAAAATTGCTTTCTTTTAATCAAATGCAGTTTTGTAAAAATCTAATGGAACAAATGTCTTTTGAAACTGATGATTTTCTTACCTTTGCTAACAGAGTGACTGAATTATTTCTAGACTAACTTGAGTAGTTTAAGTAACGTAATTGATTAATATGTTAAATCTTTTTGTATACATTTTCCAAACTGTTGCTTCCTACTATTATTTGCCTGTCATGGAAAGAATGATACCCTCTCAAAATAGTTGTCAACTCTGCTGGACCATGTTTTTCAGAGACATGAGATACACTGTTGCAATTATCCTTCATGGTGTGATCTGATTTGATCAACCAATCTGTTGTAAGAAGATAGAAGTGGGATGCAGCACCTTTACTCAGGTCGCTACCTTATTTCATGTAAGGGGGAGTTTGCCTGAGTGAAGGCAAATATTGCCTTTTGTCACCTGTAACACCTGTTATCTTAGAAGTGGAAGGACCTCAGTCTCACTAAGAAAGAAGAGATGAGGGTAGAAAGTGTCTTTATTTTTGTTTCTGGGTTTTTTGTCTTTAATTACTGAAACAATATTTTCTTTTTAATTGTAATTAAATATTTTAATGAAATTAAATTGTAATTAATAAAAGAGTTTACAGAAAGTTTGGGTTTTCATTCATTAATTGGCGCACATTTTCCTCCCTTCCTCCTTTCCCAATTCACTTGGTAGTGCACTTCTTATTCCAGATTGTTTATTATCATATATATTATTTCTAATCATAACGTTCCTTTCAGACAGTCCTTTCGTTCTGTTCAAGTACCGTGTTCTAGTATGGTGTTGATTATCTTTCCACTCTTTCCTGTTCTCCATCCTCTCCCTAATATCAATCCTATGTTGTAACAGTGGCCTTTTGCAGTATTTGTCCTTTTGTGACTGAGATACTTCACTCAACCAAATGTCCTCTAGACTAATCCATGTTATGTAGTGTTTTACAAGTTCATTGTTTTTCAGTACTGTAATATTTTATTTTATCAATATACCCTAGTTTTCCTGTTCATTTTTGTATTGATAGACATTGGGCTACTTTCATCTCTTCACTATTGTGAACAATGCTGTCATAAACATGGGTATGCATACATCTATTTGCTTCACAACTCTGATTTCTTTACAGTATATTCCTAATAATGAGATAGCTGGTCAAATGGTGTTTTTATTTCCAACTTATTGAGAAAGCACCAGATTATCTTCCATAATGATTGTACCATTTTATATTTCCACCAGCAGGATAACATGCAAACTTGTGAAGCATTTCATATTTTACACTTCAACCCAGTGGATTGATGCAGAGACTCCAGCAATGGGCTCAAGTGTGTCAGAAATTGTGAGGATAGCACAGGATAAGATGAAGTTCAGATCTGTTGTTTATAGAGTTGCTGTAAGTCGTACTCAACTTGAGTGCACCTAACAACAGCAACCAGAAGTGCATGAATGTTTTAATCCCTCCACATCCTTGCCAGTGTTTGTTGCTTGCTGCCTTGTTTAATTTTTGTGTATGTGGAGAATGTAATCTGGACACTGGCTTCCTGTACTGGTAACTAATAGACCCGAGGAAAGACTGATGCCAAAACATATAGAGATTTGCCAGGACACTGGTTGCATAGATATTGAAAGAGACAAGAGCAACTTCCAGAGCCTACAATGAAAGAAACCTTTTTCAAATAGTTGGCACTGTGCATATGATTTTAGAACTTCCTTAATTGTGAGAGAATACATTTCTATTTATCGAAGTAATTCACTTGAGATATTTCTGCTTAATAAGCACTAGATAACAGAGGTTGATTCAAGGAATAAAATGCTACTTTAAAAGATTCATAAAATGTAGATGTAGTTTTGAAATTTGATAATGAGCAGAGACTACAAAAATTTAAAGGTGCTGTTGGTGTAGTGGATAAAGGATTTATCTACTAACCAAAAGTTTAATGGTTCAAATCCACCAGGCATGTTGCAGAAAAAAGAGATGAGGCAGTTTCTTTCTGTAAATATTTACAACCTTAGAAGCCCTACGGGAACCCTTCTACTTTGTTCTATAGGATTGCTATGAGTCAGAATTTATTTAATGGCAGTAATTTTTGTTTTGTTTTTTAGTAGTAAAATTCTATATTGCCTTAATAGGATTGTTGGTGCAGTTAGGCTAGTAAAGACATCTAGTGAAGACTCAGAAGGAGAAGAAAAGAACTTTAACAACAAAAACAATGAAGATAATGTTAAGTTGCAGAGGGGGAAAAATTGATGACAGAACAATCAGGAGAAAGACACAAAATGACTTGGAACAAGAACAAGATAATGTGGAAGCCAAGAATAGGGGAAAGAGGGTTAAATGTCTTCAAAGTAAAGTTTACTGGTGAAGTGGGATGTTTCTGGAACTTCTAAGTAGAGCTAAACAGCTTTGTAACACTTGCCTGAGAAGGGCACAGGATAGACTAAGCCAAGTGGCCAAAAATGTGGAGGGATCAAGAGTTAAGCCAAAACAGCAGAAGCCAAAGAGACAAGCAGTACAAGAAGCAGAGTTTCCCAGTTTCAAAGAGTAGGGTGAAAACCTCTGAGATACTAAAAAGTGAAACCACAGTCTGCAGTGCCTCAAAAGGTGGGATCAAAGCCTCCTAGTTTCCTTAGTTTCAAAGAGTCAGATCTTGACCATTTAGGTATTAGAGTATCTGCTAAGGGGATGAGACAGCAGCCCAAAGCTGAGAGTGTGTGATTGCTCAAGCAGCAGAAGAAGTGAACCTTCTGGGAACAAGGAGGTTGATTATAATTCAGACAGACTTAGAAAAGTAGCTACTTCAAGTCAATGAAGTAGAGTAGGTCTGGAAGGTGGAGCATAGTTTGAGAGCCTGTGGATTTTATCCAGAATTCCAAAAACATGGCTAAAACCCAGATTCTAGAAGACAGGGTCTTTGCCTAGATGGCATCAAAGAATAGAGGATTGTTTTCAAGCCTTGAGAACCAATGTTATATTTTTGCCTATGTAAAAACCCAGGATTGTTTGTTGCCTATTATCTCTTCTTTTCATGTTATTTTTCCAGTTTGTAACAGAAATGTCAACTTTGGAGGAAGATAACTTGTACTCTTCATTCACAGATGAAGAAGAGTTTTTGTGCCAGGATGATTTTTGAAAATTATGTAATGATGTAATTATCCTGCATGGTTTGATCATCCAATCAGTTGTAAGGTAATTAAAGTAGGATACCACACCCTTATTGGGGTCATAACCTGATTATATTTAGCAGTTTTCTTGAAATGGGGACTGCATAGGATTTTTTTCTTCTTTGTAAGTGATTAAATTAGAGATAAATGAGCATAGAGAAAGATTTCAATACACAAAGAAAGAAGAGCTGGAATGAATAAAGTACCCAAGTTCCCTGTGCTGAACATTTGTTGTTGTGATGGTGTCCTGTCGAGCTGGAACCAACTCATAGGTGACTCTCTAGTGGGTCTGTAGAAGCAGTATACTGCAAAGGACTAAATTGCCTATCTTTATCTCACAAAGCAGCTAGTGCATTCAAACTGTTCCATGCAGAGAGATTATCCAGGTTTGGCCCTCTTTGCCTGGACAAAGGATTGTGCCAGGTGGAGGACAAAAAGAAAGTAAGGATCTGTGCCGCAATCCCAAAGGCACTAGGTTTGAATCCACTAGTTGCTTCATGGGAGAAGGATGGACAATCTCCTCTTATTCTATTAACTGCCTCTGAAAACCCTCTGGAGGGTTAGCTATGCATCACTTCCAACTCAATGGTACACAACAACAACAATAACAACAAAATTTGGCCAAGTAGAGAGTTCTGGTGGTCTTGTAGTAAGAAGCTGTGCTGCAATTGAAGGCATATGGTTCGAATCCACTAGCTGCTCTGTGGCAGAAAACTAGGTAGTCTCCTCCCATGTGATTAACTGTCTCTGAAAACTCACTGGAAGGTCAGCTATGGGTCAGTTTTAACTCAAACATATTCAACAACAACAACAGTTGCCCTAGTGGTAAGGAATTGCACATCCAACCCAAAGGCACACAGCTTGAATCCACCAACTCTCCCGTGGGAGAAACATGGGCAATGTCTTCCATGAGATTAGCTCTCATGAAAACCTGTTGGAGGGTCAGCGGTGAATTCTTAGTGTATGGTGCATGACAATATAACACATTTCAACATGCTAAAATGTGATCCTAGAATGAGCCAGACCTTTGTTAGGGTAGATGATGAAGAGGTAAGGTACAGAAACAAAAATTAAAATAAAACAAGGATTCTTTTTTTTTAATTTTTAAATATGTCCCAAAGATTTAAATCGACCATTTTCCCATGAGGTAGGGACATAAGGCCCCAAAAATCCTTTCTCCATATAAAGTGAGTCTTTCTGTAGTACACAGTTTGAATCCATTGTCCTCCATGTCATTCATGCTTGTCTATCTCTGACTAATGCCTAGTCTCGCCCCAACACAAGCCTTTTGCATGTCTTTGGGTTGGCAGTGAACTTTCTTTACACGTAGCCACCAGAGCTCCCTTGAGAATCTCTTGCTGTGTATTGTTGAGTCAGAATTGACCATAACTGAACCTTGAGTTTCAGAGGCACTAAATCACACAGGAGAAACTTGCACATATTTCTATTGTGTAGCAAATAGTGGTTTCGAACCATGTACCTTTGTGTTGACGGTGCAAGTCTTTACTATGAAACCACCAGAGATGTCTAAAAAAATCACTTATACTCCAGAGAAAAGTGATGCCAAGACACATGGATATCTCCTAGGAACATAAGATGCTAAGGCTCTTAAAAGTGAAAGTTCTCCCTGGAGAATGATTGGTGGATTCAAAATACCTGTGAAACATCTTACTCACTAAGCCAACAGAGCCCTCCAATAAGAAAGATCACTAAGACATCAGTCATATATTCCTCTTTTCTCATTCCTCCTTCATTGATAGAGTATTGTAAAAATTTTATTAAACTCCTTAAATATGTTTGCAAATTTCAGGGCAAAAATGAATTTAATAACCCAAATTAGATGGCATTTTGGAGTAAAGAGAAATATGTATGCTTAGCCTTGTAGTATCATAGAAGCACATAGTGACTACCCAATGGTTTTCTGTAATTGAAACTATTAGAGAAGACAGCCTATCCTACTCCTATGAATCCATTGGTAGATTTGAACCACCAGAGACCCTAAGTTTCTGATTAGCAGAGTGAAGAGCTAAGGATAACAACAGAGACCCATTAGACAATAATACTCTCTTTAAGTTTGGGTTTAAATTTTTTTCCCTATCATATGAGATGTTAGTATGTATTTGTAACAACAGCTGTTTTATTTTGTTTTTATTATGAATCAAAGAATTGGAAAGAAGATGACAAAATAAAAACTGGTACAGTTTATAAAATATAGAGACTATTAAAAAGA
>NW_006399855.1:5732473-5737618 GCF_000299155.1 Elephantulus edwardii | reverse complement strand
ACTCCACTCACAGAATCGATCCATCTCATCGAGGGTCTTCCTCTCCTGCGCTGTCCCTCCACTCTCCCAAGCATGATGTCCCTCTCCAAGGATTATTTTTTATTTGCTCTTTATAGTTATCTATATTTTCTGTCCTTTCTCTACTTATGATTTAAAAAAAATATACAGGTGAAAGAATTTATATTTTACAAAATATTTCATTTGTGTGCATATGTGTTCTTAATTTGAATAACTTACTGCTTTCTGGGTTGTTTTTTTTTTTCTATCTGCTATTATTATTTCAGATAGATTATTATCACCGTATGTACTGTACGTCTCAAGTTCATTAAATCCATAAGGCTCTTCTATCTTCGTTTCTCTATCTCCAAGACTGTTGTCAATAGGGGTGGTACCCCCAATTTATAACTATGCAGCTGTACTTATCTAAAAAAAAAAATAATGTAGTATTCCCTTCCTTGTTTGTCGTAAGTCATCCTAGTATCTCTTCTTTGGCCAATACAATATAGTGGAAGTATGTTTTACTAGTTCTTGGCTAACTTTTAAGAAGTATTTGCTTTCACTTCTAACCTCTTGAACATCAGCCTTCCTATAAAGGAATTTAGACTAATCTAAGCACAAAGAGACTGGAGAGAAGTCGTATGGAGGAGACATGAGTGTGAGGCTGGCTTTTGTTATTGGCCTAGCTGGACTCACAGCTGAATACAGCCCCTGAGTATTCCTGATGCTACTCTGTGAAGCAGAACTTTGGAGCTGGCTTCAATAGAATCATGGATAAAAATTAATAATTATTATTTTGAGTTCAGTGTCAGTTTGTTAAACATAATAAATAATAAACACCTGGTCATATATTGATTCTTCACAGAATTTTCCCAAAAATCTTATGAATTTCTTTATTTTTCCATAGCATAATTTTTAATGGATAAAAAACCCTGTCCTATATTAAGGGAGTTCTGGTGGTCTAGTGGTAAGAGGTTGTGCTATATTACCAAAGGCATATAGTTCAATGCACCAACTGCACCACAGGATAAGGAAGGGCAGTCTCTTCTTGTGTAATTTACTATTTCTGAAAACATATTAGAGGGTCAGCTATGGGTCAATCTGATTTGGCAGCACACAACAACAACAATGACTCTTGAGAGTCAATTGACGATGACAACAACAACAACAAGAAGTCATATACTGGATTTTGGGGTGGTGCAAAGTGTTAACAACCAGAGCTGCTAGCTGAGTGGTCACCAAAGAGTGCCTTGGAGGTGCTACTTTCAAAACACTTTGGAGCACAGTTCTACTCTGACACGAGTATAATTCCATGAGTTAGAACCGACTTGACAATTGATAGTTATAGACTATCACCAACTTCCTATCATCACAGCCAAGGTCTGTTAAAGGTCTGTGTATATCGTCCTTGATGGTCCTCTACAAAATTTCTCTAAAGATATCTAGGAATTACATTGATTAATGATAGCTCAATTCTTCACTAACGTAATGAAATACTATATGAATATTACTCAGAATTATTTTGGTAGCCTTCTTTGGCAGAGATTGTGTAAAGTTCTTGATTGCTCACATTTTTGTCAAAACTCTATGGAATTCTATATTTTTACTTCTTATTTTTATCTTAACTGGATGCTTGTTTTCAGCAAACTCAACTCTTTGTCATTAAGTCTGAAGGAACTCATAGCTCATCCTCCATTGTGTTTTAGGTGGAGATTGCTTGTATTTCCCCTTAGAAAGGTTAGTGGATTGGAATCACCAGAGAAACACTACCCGTGGATTAGCAGTGCAACTCCCTACCATACCAACAAAGCCCTTTATACTCTTTTAATTGGGTTACAATATTTGAGTCTATTGCCTTTGATTTCAGAGGCTTTTATTTTTCACATAAAAAGATTGAACTTTATCAAATTATTTTTAAGAGGAATTTGTTGATGTAATTGTGTGATTCCCCCCTTACATTATATACTAATATGAAAAATTACATTAATGTATGCTCTGATGTTAAACTGTTTTGGCATTTGCAAATTAACCCCATTTGTTTATAATGACTAAGCTTTCACATAAACTTTTTATTCAGTTAGGTAGAATATTTAAAAGACTACTTTCAGTTCTGTCTTTTTCTGTTATTTTGTAATAGTTTTCAAAATAAGAAATGACTAGTAGCTGCAAATTTAGGTAGAAAAGTATTCAATGATTTTAGCAACTTTTAATAAGTTATCTGGTACTTTATCTAGTCATTCATTGTTCTATTCAAGTCTTTTATTTCTTCTCCTTTTACTTAATGAAAGTTGCTTCTTGCATCTCTTCTTAATTTCTTATTTTTAATTTAATTTTATTTATTTTAATAAACATTTACAGAGATTTTGGATTTCCATTCATTCATTGTTGCCATTTTGTCCCTGCCCAACCCTCCCTCCCAATTCACTCTTCTCTTTGAAAAGTAAAAGAAAACTTCTTTCATTGGTATACAATCCACCCCCTCCCTGAGTGCACTCCACTATGTAACCTTCATTCTGGACTCCTGTCATGGCCATAATACACAATCATATATTGCTTTTAAACTGTTTTCTTCCTCATCTGTTTCAATGTAGTATATAGAATTTATCCATTTTTTCTCACTCTTACCTCATCCCTGATGTCAGTCCTGTTCTACAACAGTGGCATTATGCAGTATTTGTCCTTTTGTGACTGAGATACTTCACTTAGCATAATGTCTTCCATGGTCACCCATTTTAAATAATATTGCTTGGGTTCCTTGTTTTTCAAAGCAGTGTAGTATTCCATTGTGTGAATATACCACAGATTCTCTAGTCATTCAGTTGTTGATGGGCACTTAGCTTTTTTACAATCCTTTGCTATTATGAACAAAGCTGCAATAAACATGAGTGTGCATATATCTGCCTGGGTGACAGTTATTGTTTCTTTAGGGTATATTCCCAGTAGAGGAATTTCTGGGTCAAATAGTATTTCTATTTGCAACATTTTGGGAAAGCGTCATACAGTCTTCCATAATGATTGCACCATTTTTCACCCCCACCAACAGTGAATAAGGGTTCCAGTTTCTCCACAACCTCGCCAGCATTTGTTGTTTGCTTCTATTCTTAATTTCAACTTTATCTCTTTGACATTAGTCATAATTTTCATCACAAAACCAGTTTTACCGTGCATTAGCTATTCACCTTTTACTAAATTGCATTTCTCAAAACCATGTCAATACCTGATACTCAGTGGTTTGGCAGTTATATAATCATAGTCTACGATGTGATCTGTTACGATAATTCAGTCAATTGTGAGAGGACTAGAGCAGGGTACAACACTCTTATAGAGATCCTTGATTGTATGTAAAGAGTGTTTATGGTCACCATCATATTTTATCTTCCAAGAAAAAAGGGAAGAGAATTGAGCCAAGAGATGAAGTCAGTCCTACCACTGACAGAAGAGATGAAAAAAAGACTATGTTTTTCAGACTCAGGGTCCCTGTGATGAAAACCTCATAAACCAAGGGGATCATTGATATAAAAATACCTAGCTATTACCTGCCTATAGATGTTTCAAGGAGATAAGATCCTTTCCCTAGAGTCAGCAGAGAGGGATATTTCAATTGATATTTCAATTGTGATAATGAATATAAACTTTTGTACTTGTCATGGAGTTTTGCTCTAACAGATTCCTAAAATACAGAATCAGTTTTGGATGTGCTTAATAAGTAGATACCTTTGGGTATGTTATCAGGAGGGACACTCCTTGCAAAAACATATCATGCTAGGAAAGGTGGAAGGTCAGAGAAAGAGGAGAAATCCTCAATGATATTAATTGACATAGTAATTGTAATAATGGGCTTCTGAATTTCATAGATTGTGAGCATCGCACAAGATAGAGCAAAATTCTTGATATTTTGTTCATAGGACTGCTATAAATCATAGTCAACCCAAAGACATATCATACCAAATGGTAAACACATACGTTGTCTTGAAAAGTCTGCTCATGGGAATAGGGATCTCTAAGACAATTCTTGTAAGGGAGGACTCAGAAAGAAGTGAGGAGGGTCCTAAAAACAGAGATGGTGGAGATCATGAGAAACAGTGATAGATAAACGATGGAAATGGAATCAAGGGACTAGTGCTAGGTAGCACAGGAGCTTACCCATAACATAAGGATTCTAAGTGTCTTTAGGCAGGAGACTTCTGAAGGAGTACAATACCTTCCAGCATTTGTTGGTGAATCCAGATTTGACAAGGCAAAGCAAGAGAACTGAATGTCTTTGAACTAAAATTTCCGTTAGAGTTGAGTGAGTTCAGATATTTATTGATAGATTAAAGAGATTTGTAACAGTTGGTTGAATGGGACAATGGTCAGACCAACCCAGCAGATCCCAAAGACCCGTAAGGGGTCAAAGAAAATAGAAATGGAAGAGATAAGAAGCACAAGAAACAGTGCTGCTTCGGTCTCAAAGGATAGTGTCATAGCGCTCAAGTTTCAAAAGTGTCAGATATTTATCAACTCATTTATACAGTATGGAACTGACAATCATGAGTGCCAGGGTAATGGGACCAGAATGTCTACCAAAAGTTATGGGTCAATCTGTTTTGCCTAAGGGACAAGAGAATAAGGCACAACAAATCACAACTAAGACAGAGTAGGAGAATGGAGCTATCTATAACAGAGGGGACTAAGTTGTATCAGTTGACTGAAAGGCAGAGCTGAAGTCCATGTCAAGGGGACTTTCACCCAGATGTACAATAACCTAGAGTCTGGAGAGCATGACTGTTGTCTAGACTACCTCCTGTTCCAAGTATAGGTTTCACATAAGTAAAATCAAGTATTTTGGGATTCTGATTCTTCTCATAGTTAGCCATAATATGTAGTAATCCACACAGAAAAATGTCTGCATAGTCAATGAAGCACAGACATTTCTCTGATACTCTCTGCTTTCAGCCAAGAGCTCTCTAACATTAGCTATAATATCCCTAGTACCATGGCCTCTTCTAAACCCAGCCTGCACATCTGACAGTTCTCTGATGATGTGATGTTCCAGTAATTTTTTTTTTATAATTTTCAGCAGAATCTTGCTTGCATGGGATATTAATGATATTGTTCAATAATTTCCACATTCTATTGGGTCACCTTGGTAAAATCTGCATTTATGAA
>NW_006399855.1:5720281-5728447 GCF_000299155.1 Elephantulus edwardii | reverse complement strand
AGTGGCAGTGCTGGAATTGGAAACACTATCCCTGACCACAGAGTCCTCAGTCAGGCGAGGGGACCAGACTGGGGTAGGGGCAATTGGAGGGGGAGTATACCAGCCAGCTCCTGGGGGGTGTTGCCCTGCTCGGGATGGGCTGCCCTCGTGGCCCTCTGCCCAGGGTGGGCTGCCCTGGGCCCCCGGCTCGGGGCAAGCCGTCGTGGCCCTCAGGGTTAGCCCCTCAGTCCCCAGATTGTGCCATCTGACCCCTGGGTGGAGAAGGAGGAAAAAAAAAACCAAACAATAAAAGAATGCCTAGGGTATCCAATGTTACCTAGGCCACCTTCTGCCATCCTCCCCCCCCCTCAGTAAACCTGAAATCAACACCCTCAAAGCCCTTCTATTTGTAACTCACAAGTTTGTTCTCTCTAGGTTTGCTCCCTTTCCTATAGGTAACCTTAACTCTGAGTTTTACTCCAGAATTGACCCTGAACCCAGTGCCAGTGACAAAAAGGAAATACAACTGATAGCTAAGGAAGCAAAGGAGGATGGAGCCTCTGGGTTCAACCAGCCATCCCCACTGGACCCATCTGAGAAAACACTTTGCAGTCCAGAGCGGAGCAGATGACAGGAAAATATCTTCTAACAGAGCCAGAAGGCAAGCAACTTTAACCCAAGACCACCAGTAAGGTGATAAAGCGTCCTCCCTTCCCCCTTTTACATCTACGCCCCTGTTCAGCATGAAGAAGCTAGAGAGTCGGCATCCAATTCCCTAATCAATAAGACAGTTGGTTTAATTACCATTGGAAAATGCTTGTCATTCCTCTGTAGCATCTGGTCCTCACTGGACCCTCATCATTTCTTTCACCTGCTCCCCCCACTGACCAAACTGTGCATCTCTGCAACTGCATCCTGGCCCATTGTCACCCTTCTGCCCCCAACCCTCACCTCCTTGTACCCCCAATATGCTTTTCCCAATAAAAAAAATTCAAAAAATGAAAATTAAAAAAAAGACGGAGAGTGAGCAAAGGAGAAGGTGATCCCCAATGTGATCATGGGGACTTCAGCAATGGGATGTAGATGATGAGGATACACAGTAGTGAGCCAGGTTCAGGGTTCATACTGAGTCATAGCCAATTCAACAGTACCTGACAACGACCACAGTTGCTGTTAAGATGTCATACATATACAACAATGAATGAATGGAATTCCAAAATCTCTGTAGATGTTCATTGAAATGAAAAATAAATTAAAAAAAAAGATGTCATACATACAGTTAGTTCTGACTCATAGCAACCTCACATACAATACAATGAAATGTTACCTGGTCCTATATCACCCTCAAAATTATTGTTATGTTTGAGTGACTTTTTTTTTTTTTGCAGAAACTCTATCAATCCATTTTTGCTAAGAGTCCTTCCCCTTTTCACTGACTCTCTCCTCCACTTTACTAACTGTATCTCTTCTCCAATGACTGAATCCTTCAAGTACTGTGTCTACAGTACAAGAATAGAGTGTCAGCATCTTTACTTAAGAGAAGCATTTTGGTGGTATTTACATGAATATTTGTTTATTCTATTGGCTATTAAGTGTTATTCTGTAGCGTCATAATTCAAATTCTTTTTCTTCAGTTATTCTTCTCCATTGTCCTGTTTTCTCTTGCACATGAAGGGATCAAAAATGCTTTGGGTTTTCACTCTGTTGGAAGATGTCTTTGATGTACACAGGGATTAAATCTTTAGAAGGTCTCATTCATCAGTTTTATCCTTTCCAGACTGTGCATTTCTGGCATATTTGGCAGTAACTGACTAAGAAAAAAAAAATCAGCAATACCATTTCAGACAAGACTCTCATTATCAACAGTTTACAGAATCCTACAGAGCCTTCAGAAGAAAAAGACTGATAACAAAATTGCAAAATGGACTAAAGATACAGAAATAATTTTCACAACAGATGATTTTTGAATGGCCAACAGAAATATGAAAAAATGCTCAAAATCAGTGGCAATAAGAGAGATGCAAATCAAAACTTCAATGAGATACCATCATGCTCCAGTAGCAGTGGCAAAGTTTAACAAGACAACAAGAAAAAATGTTGGAGAGTATGTGGAAAGAAAAGAAGTCTTCTACACTATTGGTGGGATTGTAAAATGGTACCAAAAAAAAACAATAGGGAAGGCAGTTTGGCATATACTCAACAAGCTCAACATAGAAACTCCATATGACCAAGCTATTCCACTGCTTGGATTATGCCCCAAGAAAATTGGAATAGAGGCACAAACAGACTTGTTCACTGATGTTCATAGCAGTGTTAGTCACCATCATAAGAAACACCCCATATGTTCAACCACAATTGAATGGATTGAGAAATTGTGGCATATTCACATTCTGGAATACTACACAGCATGTAGGAGCAATGATTTTGAAAAACACTACCTAACTTGGGAGAAACTAGAGTTTCATTATGCTGAGTGAACTAACTCAGTCTCATAAGGACAAATCCTATATAAGATCACTATTTTAGAAATAGAAGGATAACTAATAAAATGTGTTTGAAGATCCAGGGCTGGGGGAAAGGGAAGCAGAAGGGTGAGAATGGGAGAGGGATAATCATAGGGTTGCATGATTTATTGGGTGGAGGGAATGAGTGGAGGGTAAAGGGAATAGGAAAGATCCAGTGTGAAAAACAATGTATACAACCTTTCTAAGTAGAAAATAAAAATGTTGTTTAAAAATTACTTTCCCTTGGTCAAGGAGCATTGTGCTCCTCACAATGACATCTTTGCTTTTTAACAGCTTAGAGAAATCTTTAGTGACAGTGTTTCCCAATGCAGTATGTCATTTAACTTCTTGACTGTTGCTTATATGGGCTTTGATTGTGGATTCAAGTAAAGGAGAAACCTTGTCAATGTCAATCTTGTCTCTATTTATGATACTGTAGCTTATTAGTCCATTTATAAGAATTTTTGTTTTCTTTGCATGATGCATAACTCCTATTCAAATCTATAGTCTGACTTCCTCAATAGGTCTTTCATGTGTTAAATGCCTATTGAATCACTGAATTAGAAACTTAGGAGACAATGGTGACCAAACCATGTTATAGAACATCAGGAAAAAGAATTTCTCGAATCTGTAGCAAATAGTCTGATGAAATGGAATTACTAAACTGAAATTGCTGTATCTTTATTTTACCGCTTAAATGCAATCTTATAGATAGAGAAAGGAACGATAGCCTTTGAAGTACAAACGTAAGAGCTTATACAAAGGGAAAGGAGTAGGAACAACAATTAGAAGAAAAGCTGAACGTTGTTTTGCTAAAATAAGTGAACAATGATAAGAGTTTAAGGTAATTGCTTTATAATTCATCTGCCTTGATAAGGAGCAGACAGTGAGTGGTTACTTATGTGTGTCAAGCCGAATAACTCCATTCAAAGTAGTTTCCTTAGAATAATAAACTCTTTTCTTACTCAACTCAATTCTCAAATATATAACCTTTGTTTTGTGTTTAGATGCATTTCCCTTGTATTTAGACACACTTTCCACTGACCTTAATACTACACATTTGGCTTATCTGAGCAAGTTAAAGGACTATGGGGAATCTGAACAGGGTTTTGTTTTCATTTCTAACATTTGGTTTAGTCAGTCCTTCTTACTAAATGCAATTTATTTGTCAAGTCTTGTGGTGTATTGGGAAACACTGGGGAAAGGGAAGGGAAGCCTGGCAATGACTGTCCTCTATGGCCTTAAAAGTATTATGTTTAAGCTAAGTATGAAAAAGAGAGTAGCAAGATGTACAAACATAATTACTAGAACTCTGCATTTTGCTAGACACTGTCCACAAACCAGAAATTTTTGTACTGATACTAGAGTTAATGAAATGTTACTAAATAGAACGAAATATTTCACAGTGAATTTATAAAATCACTACATTATGAAAGTCAGTATGCTTCCACACAAAAGTTGTATTTAATAAGATTTGCATGTTTAAGGTAAATATTAATGTGCTATCTATAGATAATATGATTTCCTAGAAATTAACAGCAAGAAGAAGTCCATTTCAGAGTAATTCATTAAATAAAGCCACAAAATCACCTTCCTGAACTAACTAATTAGCTCAATAAAGTATTCCATCTAACCAATTCCATCTAACCAGCAGTTTTTCTTGAAGATTGTCAGCAGTCTTTGATTTGAATGACATGCAAAATCTCTTGGTATTTTATGGATATGTGATCCTTGGCACTCAATAATGAAACTGCTCTTCCATGTTTGTAGAAGAAGAGCATTCAATTTTCATGGAAATGTCAGAAAGATTATATTGTTTTCTTCTATTTATTTTTATTGTTTTGGACTGAGATATATTTGAAAGCCTGTCAATGATGTCCTTTGCAGTTATTTCAAGACGTATAAAACAATTGGTACAATTTGAAAATTCTGATTTATTGTTGATAGCAAAAGATAGGGACCTTTTTGAATAAGAAATAATATAAACTTCATAAAGTTCAGCTGAATATAAAGCTTTTCGCATTTTAATACCTTTCTATATATTTTATTTTAATTTTTCAAACACAATTTAAATCTTTTAAGACAGGCTTACCACACGTAGAGAGAATAAATAGCTTTTGTGTAATTGCTAGATAGGCTATGTACTTAATGTGTAGCATGTGGTCAACAAATGTTTCATGAGAAAAGAATGCATTAATTGATTTATATATTAATTTTTTGAGAGTCTTTTTCTCTACATTACTCTCTGCCACTTCTTCAGTTGTTTTAATTATATTCTCCATGAAATAATTTCTTACATTTCAAGGTCACTTTGTTACTAATTTTACCAATAATACACTTTTAATATGCACATTTAATACTGACATGTTTAATATTAATAGATCTTGACCTTTAGGACTTAACATTAATTTAAATTCTAATGTTACTTCATAGGAAATCATCATTGTAGGCAGGAAGAATAAAAAGGTAAATAGAATGCTTAGGTAAAAAATAAAAAAGAGGAGAGATGAGCATATAACCTATTGAGTTTCAGCTAAAATAAAAAGTGACTCGTCAATTATTTATTATTTCATACATATATTCAGTAATAAATGTGAACTTACCATAAAGCACAAAGGAAGATACTTATTAATAAATAGTATGACAGGTGTTAGCAAAATTTACAAGTAGAGAGTTGTAAAAATGTTTAAGGTTAGTGTAACACAGTCTTTCAAGAACTAGATTTCTCAAAGGACATGGTGTCTTGAATTGCTCTATCCAGAGAAATATTGGTGAAAATATATGACATAAGTTGTTTTCCTGCCAAATATGTATTCCTTCTTTATATTTAGAAATGATTGAAGCTCAACATAAAAAACCCAAATATTCTCACCACTGTACCAGTTGGCAGTACCATGATAGATGGAGAAAAGATTGAGGTTGTAGCATGCTCAGTCCTGTAGTCAACACTTTTTACACTAACAGTCAGGAAATAAACCAAATTGCATTAAGAAAATCTGTATTGAGGGACCTCTTCAGTGTGTTAGCAATAATGTTAGTCTAGAAAGTAATCCAGAGTCTGGAGTCTAATCTAGACTAATATAGGAGTTTGAGCCAGGTCATAGTCTTCACAATTACTTGCTATGTTTCAGAGAGCTGGACAATGACTAAGGATGACAGAAAAAGAATTGATCTTTTGAACTGTGGTGCTGGAGAAGATTTCTGAATATACCATGAATAGCCAAAAGAACAAATAGGTCTGTTCTGGAGAAGGAAAAGCCAGATTGCTCCTTCGAGGCAAAGATTTTGAAACTCTGTCTCACACTGGGCATATTTCCAAGAGGAAACAGTCCCTGGAGAAGGATGTAATGTTTAGAATGGTGGAGGGACCACATAGGAGAGAAAGACCTTGGATGACATGGATGGTCCCTTTACCTGAGGTAATGAGGGTTAAGGGTGTCAAAGTCAATGAGATTTCAGTATAGGGCAGGATCCAGAGCTATTATTGTGCATAGGATCATTATGTCTCAGGCAACTAGATGTCACATAACAACAACTTTCTGAAACATTATCCTCAACAGAACACATAGGCACCCAGATAAAGATTCTATTTCCTTATTAAAGAGTTAATCAAATGAGCAAATGCATATGATTAAAGCAGTATGAATAAAAGTAACCTTCTCTGTTACTGCTAAAAGACATGAAATACACAGTTGACTGTGGACCTGTTCTGAAGTTCAAACACAATATTTTGGGAATGACACAATAACAAGATAGGAGTAATTCAAGAAGCAAAAAGAAAAGTATAGAGTACTATAGAAATTTGTTGTTCTTGTTGATTGTTGTCGAGTTGAGCATGTCTCATAGCGACCCTATGAACAAAAGACCTGAAGCCTTTCTATAACTACTGTCATTTCTCAAAGTACATATAGTTTCCAGAGGCATGCTGTTTAGGAAGTGGATGCCACTGCTTTAGAGATAGAATAATGAAAATGTTTGTGATTATAATATTATTGTTGTTAAGTGTTGACAAGTTGGCTATGTCTCCTAAGGACTCTATAAACAATAGATCAAAACCTTGCTTTATTTTGTGTCATCCTCATTATCTCTGATAGAGTTGAGTCCATGGTTACAATCATTGTGTCAATTCCTCTTTTTAAAAAATTTTACACTGATTTATTTTCAAAGTTTGAATATATTTGTTTTTCACACAAGATCTTTCTCATTTCCTCCCCGGCCCACAGATAAAACTAAATTCATCTTGTTGAGGATAATCCTCTCTGTAGCTGGTTCTTCACCTTTCTAAGCATGATGTCCTTTTCCAAGGACTGCCCCTTATAAAAACAGATCCAAAGTATGTGATGACACTTCACTATCTTTGCCTCCAATTAGCACCATGATTGTATTTTCTCTAAGACATATTGTTTGTTCTTTTGGAAGTCCATGAGCTATTCTGTTCTCTTCTACAACACTACAACACAAAGACATTGATTCTTTTTATGTAACCCTTAGTCACTGTCTAATTTTCAGATGCATTGTATGTAATTGAAAAGATAATGGATTATAACAGGTGCACCTTAGTCTTTACATTGATATTGTCCCTGTCACTCTTGAGAGGTCCTCCATAGCAGATCTCCACAAGCAACAAGTTTTTTATTTCTTTATGCTGATACCAAGAGTGTTGACTGTGGACAGATGAAAAATTCTTCATTGACAACTTAATCTTTTTCCATATATCATGATTTGCCTATTGGTCCAGTGGTGAGAATTTTTTTATTTTCTTAATGTTGAGATATAATCTTTGATTTTCTGTAGCAAGAAACTTAAGTCCTCTTCATTCAGCAAGCAAATTTATATTGTCTGTATAACACACATCGTTGGTGAATCTTCCTCCCATCTTGATACTACACTTTTCTTCCTATATTTTAAAATATATGACCCACATCTAACACACCCTTCTTGATTTTAACCATCAAGTTTTCCTTGTTATGTTCAGACAACAACCCGTCTCTCTAAGATGAGCATAATTAAGTGTTCTATGATTCCCATTCTTCTCAATGTAAGTCATAATTTATTGGGATCCACACAGTCTAACTTCTTTGCATAGTCAATAAAATGCAGATATACATCCTTCTGGTGGTCTCTGCTTCCTACTAAGATCCATTTCACATCAGTAATGATATACCTGGCGCACAGTCTCTTCTAAATCCAGCTTGAATTTCAGGCAGTTTTCTGTCAATGCACTCACTGTCTTAGCCATTTTTAAATAACCTCTAGCAAGATTTTGCTTACATATGATATTAATTATATTTAAAAATGAGGAGCTATAAACATCCATTAATAATTAAAACATGGAATGTATGAAGTATGAATCAAGGAAAATTGTGGTGGTGTTGTTGTTGTTATGTGCCATCAAGTTACTTGCGACTCATAGCGACCCTATGTACAACTGCCCTTAACCCTGCTCTATCACACTGTCTCTGACACACCCACACCAATTACCCCAGTCACTGAATCAATCCACCTCATAGAGGGTCTTCCCCTCCTGCGCTGTCCCTCCAGCCTTCCAAGCATGATTTCTCTCTCCAAGGACTGGTCCCTCCTTACAAGATGTCCAAAGTATGTCAGACGAAGCCTCAAAATCCTTGCCTCCAAGGAGCAGTTTGGTTTAACCCTCTCCAGGATAAATCTGTTTTTCTGGTTT
>NW_006399855.1:5718116-5720181 GCF_000299155.1 Elephantulus edwardii | reverse complement strand
TGTGGTGTTGGAGAAGAACATTGAACTTCCCATGCACAACCAAGAGAACAAGCAGATATGTCTTGGAGAGGGTGCATCCGGAGTTCTTTCTTGGCAAAAAAAGATGAGTCTTCACCTCACACGTTTTGGGCATGTTGCTATGAGAGGCTATTCCTTGGAAAAGGACATGTTGCTTAGAAGGGTGGTGGGTTGGCGAAGGAAAGGAAGATCGTTGAGCTGGTAGATTGACATGGTGATGGCTGCAATGGCCCCTTTTGTGTCAGGAATGTGAGGACGGCACAGGTAGAACAGGATTCAGATCTTTTGTCGTACTCTACTTTATGGTACATAACAAGTTACCACAAACAAAAACAACAAACAGCACAATAGTTAAAGAACTTGGTTGCTAAACAAGAAGATGGGAGAAAAAACCTGGCTATCTCCTCCTTTAAGAATTACAATGCAGGCATCTCTGTGGAGCAGTTCTACCATCTCCTATAAGGGCATTATAGATCAAAATCAGTAACAATACAAGTACTTATATAACTGCTCCCTATATTTATTTGTAAGATGTAATGGTTTAAAGCTTATGCAATATATATTTTAGTATTTACTTATTTAAGATTGTAATGAAAAGAAACAGCAAGTCATTACATTGACAAAGTTCAGGTAAAATAGGAATAATCATGTTGCGGAAAATTCTGTGAGAAACAATCAACTTTCTGTCAGTTAAGTTCTGTGCTTGCCAAGATTGTAGATGACATAAAGATAGGAGAAACAGTTAGAAAGTTGGGTAACAGAATCAGAATTTAAAATGGGCTCTGTGGACTTAAATATTGGGTCAAATCTGGCAGGATTAAAATTAACATGGAAAAATGTAGGTCTCACATTTTGAATTCTAAAAGAAGCAGTATATACTTTGAGATGTAATTGAGTTGAGGCTTAGTGTAAGCCAATAAATAACTTCCCTCAGAAAGGTTAAGTTTGACTTTCTTTATAGTAAAGTTTCTTTATGGTAAAGTTTGTCCTGAGCAATTAAAGTGATAATGCCACTTTGCATTTTTTTTTTAGATTGTTAGTTTTAATTTCATGATACCGTTCCAGGTCTGTTGAAAAAGTAGGACAAATTTTAAAGTAGAAACTATGAAATGGAATTGCATTGAAATTCTAAAATTACTTGTAAAATTGAAAACATTAGAAATGGTGATTTATCTTGACTGTGATTGAGATTCAGTAATCTCAATATTTTCATGCACTTCTCACACATGATAGAATACCTAGCTGCAATACTCAGTCATTTCAGAAACAATAATCTCTAATACTTCTAGCTTGCTCTTATTCCCAGTTTCTATCTAGCTCTATCTACATTCATTTGATATAGGACACTGTTAATAGTCCCTCTCTGCTCTTTCTTAGCATTCTTTGGATAAGACCTTCTGGGTTTCCCTTTTATAATGATCTGAGTTAGAATTTTCTTCTTGCTTGACTATTTTGTGGGACTAAGTTTACCATTTCTTCTAGAGACATGCATTTAAGTGAAATGCTGACTGCAATCTTCATAAGGCAAATCTAGAACTGAAAGTAGTATGTAACTGTAAAGGAAAGGGTTAAGAACAATTTCCTATTGTGAACAAAGCCTCAATAAACATGGGTGTGCATACATCTTCTTGGATGTCTGTTATGGTCTCTTTGGGGTATATTCCCAGTAGTGGAATTGCTGGGTCAAAAGGTGTCTCTATTTGCAACTTTTTGAGAAAGTGTCATACCGCCTTCCACAGTGGTTGCACCATTTTCCACTTCCACCAACAGTGAATAGAGTTCCAGTTTCTCCACAACCATGCCAGCATTTGTTGCTTACTGTTCTGTTAAATTTTGCTATTCTGCCTGGGATGAGATAATATCTCATAGTTGTCTTAATTTGCATCTCTCTTAGAGCTAGGGATTTTGAACATTTCTTCATGTGCTTGATAGCCATCTGAATGTCTTCTTTGGTGAAGTGTCTGTTCATATCCTATGTCCATTTTTCTACTGGATTATTTACCTTTACCTTGTTGAGGTGCTCAAGTATTTCATAAATTTTGGATAT
>NW_006399855.1:5707106-5710694 GCF_000299155.1 Elephantulus edwardii | reverse complement strand
TTCAGAACTTTGGAGAGGTCCCGAACAGCAGACTTTCCCATCACAATACATCTTTTAATTTCTTGGCTGCTTATGCATCAAATGATAGAGCTACAAACTACACAAAGCACACATGAACAGAATTGAAAAAATAAATAGACAACACCACGATAGTAGGAGGAGACTCTCATATACCACTCTCAATGAGAGATAGATACAACAACTGGAACAAAATTCAACCAAAAAGCCAAAGGACTAAACTACACGTACAATAAATCAACTTGATCTTGTGGACATACAGAGGGTATTACACTCTAAACAATGTTCTATCTATATTCTTCTCCAGTGTGCATGAAACATTTTTCAGAATAGATGGTATTTTAGGTCACAAAGCAAGCCTCAAATAATAATTAAAAAAAGCCTCCCAACATCCAAACATTTAAATACTACACTGCATTTTGTAGCACATCACAATGCTATAGAATTAGAAAAATCAATAATAAGATCAAGGAGGGAAAAAAGCCCCCACCATGCATCTGGAAGCTAAACAACATCCTGCTTGAACATGAATGTGTAACAGAAGAAATACAAAACAAGTAAGTTTCTTGAAACAAATGAAAATGAAAACAATTTACCAAAACCTCTGAGATGAAACAAAAGCAGTACTTTAAGGTCAATAATAACAAAAAGCAAACACATAAAAAGTGAAGAAAGAATGACAATAGATTGTGTAACAAAAAATCCCTACAAATAGAAACAAACAAAAACTACCAGCAAACAAACCTGACAACTGTAAAAGAAAGGAAATTATAAAATCATGGCAGAAATAGATGGAATAGAAAACGGAAATTAACTTGGGACTATCAATAAGACAAAAAGTTGGTTCTTAAACCAACAATGGCCAATAAAATCGACAAGTCACTGAAAAATTTAAAAACAACAACAAATCACAAAAAGAAACAATTTGAGTAAGAAATGAAAAGGGTGACATAACAGAAGCAACTGAAATAAAAAAGGATAATAATGGAATTTTCTGGGGCCTAGTTGTAAAAAATCTGCAATCCCAAAATATGCAGTTCCAATCCAATAGTTTCTGTATTACAATGGAAGGATGGGCAATCTCCTCCTGTGGGATTACTACCTCAGAAATCCTGCTGGAGAGTCAGCTATGAATTGGTTCCAACTTTATGGCACATAATAACCTGAAAAACTATATTATATCAAATATGAAAACCTAAAGAAAATGGATGAATACTTAGAAATTCATAAATCATTCAAACTGGCACAGAATGAAGTAATATACCTGAACAAATCTGTCACAAATGAAGAAATTGAGTTTCACATTAAAAATAAAATTCTCCCAAGAAAATTGCATCCTGTTAATAGAAACCTTACGAAACATTCAAATAAGAGCTGTCACCAATTCTACATAAAATACTTGAGAAAATAGAAAAAGAAGGAAAACTCCCAGACTTATTCTCTGAAGTAAGTATAACCCTAAAAGCAAAGTCAGGTAAAGATGCCAGCTAAATAGAAAACTTTATTTAGTCCAGTATCTCTCATAAACATATGTGAAAAGGTCCTAACAAAATCCATGCCAGTAGAATGCAACAACATATTAAAATAATTGTATTAAAAAGTGTCATGGCCTAGTGGGATTCAGAACAGGCTTGCATGGGTGGTTCAACATGAGGAAAAAAAAAGAGATGTGATCCATCATTTCAACAAAATAAAGAATAAGAACAACATGTTCTCTAGTGATTCAGAAAAGTCTTTTGACAATATCCAACACTCTTTCCTGATACACTAAATAAAATAGGAACAAAGGAAATTTTCCTTTCTCCAAGGAGGGAGCTGTTTATATTCTGTAAGGAGTTCTGTTGCTAATCTAAAAGTGGTGTGGCACCTCCCTGTCAGGTGACAGGTCACCAGCAGCTCCATAGAAGAAAGATGGGCAAACTCCTCCCATTTAATTTACAGTGTTCAAAAACCCACTGGAGGGTCCACTATGAATAGAGTCCAACTTGAAGGCAATGAGAAGTGTCCATGGAAATATAAATTGAAGCTTTTAAAGTAGAACTATCTCTATCACTTTCATGTTTATATTGCACAGCATAAAACAAAACTTGGCAGATAATAGGGTCAATATGTATTTTAAAATAATGAATAAAATTATTTATTTTAGGCAAAGAAAGGATAGAAAATTTCCATCCTGGACAAATACATTTAGCACAGTTTTTAACTGGTTTGCATACAGTAATTCGTTTACATTGTGTTTCATTCATATACTGTATTTTAGCATGATTAGGATGAGTAAAGGGGTAATGGGATTTAAAAAGAGAATATTGAGAAAGTTAGTGATGGTTTTATGGAAATAATGGGAGAACCCATGATACTTACTTTGTGATTAAGGCTTCAAATTGCAAAATGCTTTGCCTTTTTTCAAGTACTTTCACATATGTATTCTCATTATACGGATCCCTGTTTTTCTAGCTTAATTGAGGCCAGGGATACATGAAAGCTTAATTAGAGACAGAAGGAAAATACTTTTCTTCTTCCAATGATCCATATGTGTATGCTGAGAAAAGAGAAGTAAAATGATTTTTTTAAAGGATCATCCTGAAAGTTGCAATTTTATTCATTTTTGACAATGGAAAACGGTTATAGCTGCCAACTCAACAGCTTTCCCAAGTAAGCAATTGAGTAAGGAGCCAAATGTCTTAACTGTGGGGTAAAAATTTTTATATACATAAATATATAATCTCTAAAGTTAGGCATCAGAATGCCACCTCCAGATAAGAAGAAAATGAGCATGTGCTCCCACAATTTAAACATTTAGAATGTAGTTTTTCACAATGTTCTCCCAAGACTCATTATGTTATAGTTTGAGAGCAGCTTTGAGCACCAGAGCTCATGCTCATTTCACAATTAAATATATACCAACACACTTAAATGGAGATTGCAAACAATTATTGTCCATAGAGATAACAAAATTGTTTTCCCTTCTTAATATTTGTTCAATATTTCCAAACTTGCCAGAAGATTGCCTCAAATACCAGAAACTGTTTGCAAAATACTTGTACTGTCCTCCGGACAGAGTAAAGGTAGAGAAAAAGAAGAATTTTATTTGTTATGTAGGAAAGTGTCAAATTCTGTGCCAGTAGATATATTTATCTAGCACATGCAATATGTGTAAGTATAATGTGTCCATTTCATTTAACAAAATGTTTAATTATGTCAACCTTGCCAATTTGGCCCTCACACTAATATAGTTTTATCTATCCTTCCTGGGAAAAGCGTGAATAATTCTGCAATTTGTTATTTACCATAGTCTTTATGTTCTGAAATGCTGAAATATTCCTTATTCCTTATGCTCTACCACTTAAAGCCAGTTCTTTAATCACCAAATGAAACCTGGGAGAGCAATAGTTAAACATTCTATTGTTAATCAAAAGGTTTGTGGTTTGAACTTACTAAGTATTCAGATCTCAAGTTGTGCCAAGAAATCTGGAGAACAACCATTTGGCCAACTGACTGGAAGAGATCTATATTTGTTCCCATTCCAAAGAAAGGTGACCCAACTGAGTGTGGAAACTACAGAACAGTGTC
>NW_006399855.1:5684764-5705941 GCF_000299155.1 Elephantulus edwardii | reverse complement strand
CGGTTGGCGCAGGATAGAGCAGGGTTTAGAGCTGTTGTGCATAGGGTCGCTATGAGTCGGAAACAACTCGATGGCACATAACAACAACAAGTATTCAGAGAGAGGAAAGGTCAGTTTTTGAAATTCAATGGGACAGTTCTACTTGGTCCTGTTGGGATTTTTGTGACATGGAATCACTTAATGGCATAGAACAACATTGTAATTATTTTATTTTTATGACTATTTATTGTGCTTTTAATGAACATTTACAGAAAACTTGGATTTCCATTCATTCATTATTGCACGTTTTCCTCCCTACCCCCCACCCCATTTACTTTTTCTCTTTAAAAAATTCATTCATTGTTGCACGATTTCCTCCCTTCCCCTGACAAGTCCACTTTGCTATGCACTTCTTTTTCTGGACTAGTGTCATGCAAATAATGTTTGATCATATAGGACACTGGGTTGAGGAGAAACTAAGAAAAGTGGATAATTAACACTGCATTGGAACAGATGAGGGTTGGAACTGCTTAAAAAACAATGTAATTGTAAATGAAACTTCCTTTCTGGGATTCCTGATGTTTATCCCTGGATATTTACTTTAAATTTTATTTTCTTAAGAGTAGGAAAACCAATAATGATCATGTTTAGAAATAAAATCGAAAGTTTATTGATTTCTGAATTCTCTATTTAATTGGGTTATTTTAATAATAGTAGAATATAGATTATCTTTTCTGCAAATTACTGAACTGTCAGTATTACATGTGTGATTCCTCTGATTTGTTATCTCTGGACATCTTTTAATATCTTTTTCATATGCAAAACTGTTTAATAATAACTAATGCTGTTTAAGAATTTTGTCTGTTTCTCTCTTGCTTTTTACCTGGTTTATATCCAGATAATATTTAGAAGTAAATAAAAGCTGTGATAATGCATAGCCGTGACTGGTTTTAATATTTGCCTGTGTATTGTGATACTGAGGGACTGTATTATCTTATTACAGAATAGCATTCCCACATTTAGCAATTTACACACTTTGAAAATTGGTGGTTGTTGTTGTTGTTGTTGTTGTTATTATGTGCTATCAAGTCAACCACAGCTCATAATGACCCTGTGAAAAACAGCTCTGACCTTTGCGCATCTGGTCCCCTGGCTACAATCACTGGGTCAATCCATCTCACCTAGGTTCTTTCTCTCTACACTTCCAAGCATGATGTTCTTCTCCAACCATTGGTCCCTCCTTACAATATCCTCAAAATATCTGAGACAGAGTTTCAAAATCTTTACATCCAAAGAACAACCTGTTTCTACCCTCTGTAGGACAATCTGGTTTGTTTAATTGGCAGTCCCATAACATGCTCAATACTCTTCTCCAGCATCACAGTTCACAGACGTTGATTCATCTTCTGTCATCCTTAGTCATTGTTTAACTTTTAAATGCATAGCAAGCAACTGAGAAGATCATGGCTTAGAAAAGGTGCACCTTAGTCTTTATACTGCCACTGTTGCTCTTCAGCCCTGTGGAGAGGTCCTTAAAAACAAATTTTCCCAATGCAACTCATCCTTGCATTTCTTTATTGCTCTTACCAAGGGTGTTGATATGGGTTTGGGCAAAATGAACTCATTAACAACTTTGATCCTTTCTGCATCTGTCATGATGATGCCTAATGATCTGGTGTTGAAGATTTTTGTGGATTTTTTTTATGCTGAGATATAATTCATATTGAACGGTGCTGTCTTTGATTTCCTTGCAGCAAGAACTTGAAGTGTTCCTCAGTTTTAGGAAGCAAAACTGTGGCATGCATCAGATTGACAATTGAAAGGTCAGTGATCCAATTCACCAGGTAATTTTGAGAGAGATAAAATCATCTGCATCTATAATGCTTTACCGTCTCAAACTCTGTGGAGGAACAGTTCTTCTTTGCCCTATAGAGCCATTAAGGAACAGAATCAACTTGATGATCGTAGATTTGGGTAGATTTGAAAACTTAATGTGTTCCATACACTAATTTAAGACTTTGGCCTCTTTTAATTTATTTCATATTTAGAATATTCTTATACAGATAATATTTTGTTTTATTACTTTTAGAATAGGCTACTTATTATCCTTACTTTTCATATGAAAAAGATGAAGGGAAAGATGAAGTTCTTTGCTCAAGAGTTTGTACCTCTCAAATATAAAAAAAGAGTTTGTACCTCTTAAGGGTCCAAACAGAAGTAATAAATTATATATGTATGTAAATATGTATGTATGTATGTATATGTGACCTGGTAGAATTCTTATATGTGCAATCCTGAAGGCACACAGTTTTAATCTACCAGCTGCTCTGTGGGAGAAGGATGAACAATCTCTTCCCATTCAATTAACTGCCTCTGAAAACCCACTGGAGGGTCAGCTATGAGTGAGTTACAATGCAAATGTACACAACAGCAACAAGTCTGTGTGTGTGTGTTTGTGTGTATACACACATACATATATACATATACATAGTGACATTATTCATACCTATTTAATGGAAAGAAAATTTTGGTAAATTACACAAAAACTGGAGATAATTTATATGTTATTGTGTACTACTGTTTCCAAGTCATAGTAACATTATAGTAACTTTACAGAATAGACTAGAACTTCCCTATATGGTTTTCTAAGCTAGGATATTTACAAGAACAGATCCCTGAGTCTTTTCTACCTTGGAGCTATGGAGCTGTTGACATATTCCAATCACTGACATTTTGACTAGTAGCTCAGCATTTAAACATTATATTTTATGTTTTACATTTATTTATTACATGTATTACACTTAAATAATTGTGTGCATTGCATGCACGTGCACACACACACACACACAAACACACACACACACACACACACACACTCACACTAGTTCCCCCAACACTCTAAACTGACTCTGAATCTGAACTGAAACCTTAAAACTTAGAAGATTGTTTATGATGGTTATTTGCTTGTTTTAGAATTTTTATATTGTCTATTATATCTCCAAAGAAGGATTTTACTTATAGTTCATACTCAAAAGGTTAATATAAACATGTCCATGAATAAATTAGAAATAATTTTTTTTTCTCTGAGCAAAGGAATAAAGCCATCACAGAGAGACATGAGTATTAGCTTATCATCCTTGATAAAAACTTGTTATACTTTTCATGAAAAAAGAAGGAATGCAACTGCCATATTAAGTAATCCTATTATAGCCTGGCTGGAGGCGCGGTAGGTTTGAGTACTCTGAGCACATGTGGTGGTTCTTTGGGGCCAACAAGGGGGTTGGCAGAGTAGACTAGCCAGATGAATGGGGGTCTGGGGTAGGGAGTTTCCCAGCAATTGGGCATGCCGGGCTGCTAAGACACCATAGGGCCCTTGGACATGCGGCCCTCAGGCCTGTCTTTCATTGTTTTTGTTCAGACATTCCTCTAGGTGGTATAACCCTGGTGTACAAATTGCTGTAGAACGGTCACTTGTGGTTGCTGTGAGGCTGGACACTGTGACACTGATGTGTCAAATGCATTAATGGCTGGTTACCCAATGCAGACAGAGTGGGGTGGAACTCCCGTATTCAAACAGGAGTGGCAGTGGCATCCACTCCACTCCAGAAGTGGAGTGGCATCCACTTCTGTAAAAGCTTGCCTCTGGAAACCCTATGAACCTGGAGAGAGGATGACAGACACCCAAGCATTGAGGACTCACCTTCATAGGGTCGCTATGAGTTGCCTGCAACTCAACGGCACTTAACAACAACAATAACTATAGCCCAACATTGTGAGGAAGAGTTCAAGTCTCTTTCTTGTTTTCTTTTCTCTTTATTTATACTGAAAGCTAGTTCAACTAATTTCAAGATGTGCAGAACAAAAATAAGAAATTATTAGTTTATACTCAAGGTAAAAGGTACTTGAACATTCACAGAGTAGTAATCAAGCTGTTGGTAGGTATTGTTGAACTAGCTACAATTCAACAGGCAACTGAAAAAAATCGCTCCTGAGTCTGTATCATTTTCATAATCTCGACCATGTTCAAGACCCTGGTAGTCACTGTGACAATCCATCTCTGTGAGCCTATTCCTCTCTTTTGCTGACTTTTTGCTACTTTTCTAAGAATGATGTCCTTTTCTAAATTCTTGTTGTTGTTAAGTGTCATCAAGTCAAATATGAGTCATAGTGATCTTGTGAACAAAAGATCTAAACCCTGTTCTATAACTATCGGTGTTCATTTAGTGCTCATAGGGTTTTCAAAGGCCTGTTATTTAAGAAGTGGATGCCAATACTGCTTCCAAATCTGTCTTACTATGGAGCTCTACATAAATCTGTCCACCATGAGTAAACTCTATGGCATTTGACACACCAGTGGCACAACTTTCAGTATCACAACAACCCCAAGTTATGTTAGTAAAACAAACTGACAGACAGGTGCTATGCCACATAGAACAATGTTCTCCCCAAACACAGTTAACACCACAGCTAATTTTTAACTAAAACCATATGACCGATCAGCTTACACCTGATTGTTATTGAAATAAAAAATGACGAAACTGTTTATACCCAACTTTCAATTAAATAAAAATAACCTATCTTCCCACAACAAGATAAAAGTAAATAATCCAGTAGAGAAATGGGCACAGGATATGAACAGACACTTCACCAAAGAAGATATTCAGATGGTTAACAAGCACATGAAGAAATGTTCAAAAACCCTAGCTCTAAGAGAGATGCAATTCAAAACAACTATGAGATATCATCTCACCCCAGTAAGAATAGTAAAATTTAACAGAACAGCAAGCAACAAATGCTGGCAAGGTTGTGGAGAAAATGGAACCCTTATTCACAGTTGAAAGTGTAAAACGGTGCAACACTGTAGAAGGCGGTATGGCACTTTCTCATAAAGTTGCGAAGAGAGATATAATTTGACCCAGCAATTCCACTATTGGGAATATACCCCAAAGAGACCATAACTGACATCCACACAGATATATTTACACCCATGTTTATTGCTTCTTTGTTCAACAATAGCAAGGAGTTGGAAACAACCTAGGTGCCCATCAACAAACGAATGAATAGAGAAGCTGTGGTATATTCACACAATGGAATACTATGCTGAATTGAAAATCAAGGAACTCATGCAATATTATTCAAAATGGATGACCCTGGAGGACATTATGCTGAGTGAAGTATCTCACTCACAAAAGGTCAAATACTGCATGGTGCCACTGTTGTAAAACAGGACTGACCTCAGGGTTAGGGGGGAGATTGAGAAAGAAGGGTTCAATAATGTATACTGCACTGAAATAGATGAGGGAGAAAACTGTTTAAAAGGGATATGTTATTAGGTATTTTTGTCATGACAGGAGTCCAGAGCGAAGGCTGCATAATGGAGTGGACCTGGGGGGAGGGATTGTAAAACAATGAAAGAATTTTTCTTTTACTTTTACAAGAGGGTAGTGTACTAGAGGGGAAGGGGGGAGGGGAGAAAAGTTCAACAGTGAATTAATGGAAATCCAAAGTCTCTGTAAATTTTCACTGAAATTAATAAATTTTTTAAAAAAATTAACCTATCCTGCAGAATCCATCTGCTTTACACAGGAGCCTCCAAACTGGAGACAGGTACTTACCTCTCTTAATAATATGTCCAAAGAAAGTGAGATAACTCTCACCATCCTTGTTTCTAAGGTGCTCTGGCTGCATTTCTTCCAAAACAGATTTGCTCTTTTGGCCATGGTATTTCAATAGTCATTGCTAACACCACAATTCAAATATACCAATTCTTCAGTCATGGTTGTTCGAAATCAACCAACTTTTTCCTAAAACAGAGACAGTTTTAGTAATAACCTTGTCATTGCATGATATAATATTATCATGACATGAAAAACATTGAATCTAGAGGTCAGAAAAATTAATATTTTGCCCAATGCAATACCTGTACGTCATGTTTTGGTACTAATGACATTCTTAACTGTATTTAACCAGCTTGTTAATAGTTTTCTACTGACTATTTAAATAGTTTAAGTGATCATAATTATATTTGAGAATTTTAAAATGTTACATAATTTTCCCCTGCCGGGAACATTTCATTTCTTCTCTTTTAGATATTGCATACTAGTATAAACAATATTTATAAATAATAAATAAACAATTTATAAACAATATTATAAATAATATTTATTTAATGGTCTCGTATGTGTTTTGCTGGACTAAATACAATGAAATATGCCCTGGAGCCACTACTGGACACCTAGACAACCACACTCAATCATAGGAGAGACATCTGTTTGGAAGTATGAGGAAATTATGGAGAAGGTTGAAGAGGAGAAGGAAGAGGAAGCTCTACTCTTTGTTTTGCTTTACTTTCAGACCATCTTATGTTTTGTGCAGTGGCTCTGCTAAGCAGCATGAATGAATTCATAAACCCATAATGTCAATAGAAAAATCATCAAACTTAAAAGCAAGCATGAGCTCCCCTACATGTTTTCCCCTGTATTTCACGTTCCGTTATCTTGGGACAGAACCAGGATCTCTCAAAGCTGCAAAAAATCAGCAACTTTCCTTTGTGGAACAGATGGTGTTGATTGGGCTGTTAGCAATGGATGGATATAACTTAAAGGAAAATTACAATACTTTCTAGCTGCAACTAGAACTTTTAACTTTAACTCTTAACTGTAACTTTTCTATTGTGTTACATGCATGAAATTGAACAGCAGTTACAGTCCTTCTGTGTCCATTGGATGCAGAAGTGTTCTAGGTATGAATTTCCATGTGTTACAGAAAAGAATGTTAGGAAAAAGAGTGACCATTATTACGCATTACAGTTCAGAATGCAGCTTTTTTCATACATATGATGTTTGGTCAAATTAAATTTAGTAATTAAATTACAATTTATGTTTTGTGCTTTTTTAACAACTTTTTGTTGTTATGGTGTGCCATCAACACAGAACTGACTCATGCCTCTCCCCTATTGCATTTTCAGAGGAATTAAATCATCCAGGAGATTGCCCATCTTTCACCCGCAGAGCAGCTGGTGGATTTGAACTACATGGCTTTGGCATTGCAACACAACTTTCTACCACTAGGCCACCAAAGCTTTGATTTTATACTTATATATTTATATTTTTCATATTTTTTATATACAAATATATATATAAAGCAAAGACAAGTTTTCATTGATGTGTCCCTCTTTTGGTATCATCCCATTACTATAAGAATACATATTTAAGTAGGTGCTGAAAGTTTTCTTATACCCTTTTATAATCCTTTCCTACTGTCTATATCCACCCTGCTACTTGTTTCTGACAGCATAACTGGTTCTTTGTCACCTTAGTTTAATTTGCATTTTCAAAAAAGATTATACAAATGCAGTGGTGTGATGTATGTGTTTGTTTCATTTACTCAGAATAATTATTTCCAGATTAAGGTTGAATTCATGCTTCTGTGTTTTTTTAGTAGCTAAGTACTACTAATTACTGAGAAGCATTTCCTTACATATACATATGTAAAGAAACAAAAGTTTGTTAATCTAGCAAACAATGACCATTTGAATTGTATCCATTTTGTACTTCTAAGCAATAAAGCTGGTTTGAGCATTTAAAGACAAGCCTTTATATATACAAATTTTCTCATTGCTCTTAGGTAAATATATAGAATGACCGGGTCTTATGGAAAGTATATTCATGATATTTTTAATTTTTGCTATATTGCATTATAGACTGTGGCTTTTGTTAGATATTAGTAAAATGGGTGCTTTGAGTAGCTTTTAAGAATTGTAGTTCTTCTATGTCTAGATAGGGAATCTCCTGTGTAATTAACTGTCTCTGAAAATTTGCTGCAGGGTCAGCTGTGGGTCAGTTCTGACTTGAAAATACACCCAACAATGTATATTTTTTATGAAATTTGGTATAGCTACCAGTCTTCTAAAATATTGAATTTTGAAAGATAAAATAGCATCTTATGGGGTCCCCCCTTTTCCTTTAAAACTAAGAATATTCACTATTCTAAATGGTTATTTCTGATCTTTATTTCAGCAGTTTTTGCTCTGGTGGAAGAAAATATTGTAGTCTTCTTCCACAAAGACTCTAAATTTGGAAACTCGATTGGACAGTTCTGCTTTGTCTTATAAGGTCACAATCAATTTCGTTTCTTTAAATGTATTTTTTAATAAAATACTTTTAAAATTTATTTTCACTTATTTTTATTATATTTGTTCATTATTGAATTTTTACATTTATATCTTATTTTATTATTCAGTGCTGTCAAGTTAACTGCAACTCATACCGACAATGTGTACAATAGATTTAAATCCCGTCTCATGCTGCATCATTCCCATAATCTCCACCATACCCAAGTCCTTTGCGATAACCCTGTGTCTATCCATCCTGTTGAAGCTTTTCTATCCTGATTCTCTACCTTTCCAAGAGTGATGTTCCAGAGACTGGCTCCTCCTGCCACTATGTTCTGAGTATTTGATATAAGGTACATAGTTTTCATCTATAGTATACAAAGTCTTTATCAGAGCATCCTTTATCATATATATGCTTTTAAAATAATGTTTCTCAATCTGGGGTAAAGTTTTCATTATCTTGTGCTGTTTTGATAATAGTACTTAACTTTGATGAAGACAAATTCATCAGTTTTGCTTTGAAAAATAAATGGAGTTTTTTTAATATCCCTGCCTCTGCTGCTGCAGGACAATCCCAGGTGCCAAAAAGGACAAGGTAGTTTGGCATAAACAGCTACAAACAGGGGAAAGAATTTCTTAGCTGGCAAGTTGAACTGTAAGAAAGAGAACTGCACACAAACTGCTTAAGTTGGTGCTCCTGATCTCTTGCCAATCCAGAGATAAAGAAAAACACTAGGCTTCAGGAGAGAAGGTACCATCAGATAAGACAGTCTTCCCCATAGCCAGTACTTTCAGGTGCATGCAAGGGAGGAAAGGGACTGAAACTTCTCTTAGGAAAGGTCCCTCCATTTGTGGATCCCTCCCTCTGCCACTGTGGGGCCATCCCAGATGCCAAACAGGACAAGAGAGTTTGAGACAGCTACAAACAGGTGAAAGACTTTCTCATTATTTTCAGCTGGCACGGTGAGCTGTGAGAAAGACAGCTGGCTTGAAATCCCCTTGGACAAAAACTGATCCAGTGGAGAACCTGGTCTCATGTCACTCAACCACTCAGTAGACAAAAAAAGGACAATAAAGTTTGGAAAAGTGGACTATAATAAGATTAGATTCTTGCAGGACTACATTGCAGTTCAGCGAGAATCTAAAGGATTTTAGGAAAGGCAAATTTTCCCAGAAAGGACTTTCAGTAGAGGGAGTGACTCATTCCATAGACTGAACATTTTAAGCTGGACACTTATCAATAACTTTATAAAGAGAAGAAATGTAAACATTTACACATACAGGAACCAGCCTAATGCTTACAAACAAAAATTATATAATATCAAGAAAGCAGCAGCATGCAGTTTCAAACACTATGAAAAAACAAATTAAGCCTTCTCCCCCCAAAAAGCAGAGAATATTACAAACCCAATGAACATCTCAGAATTAGGAAGGCAAAAGGTATATGTTGATATGTATGCATTCAAACAGCTACGGAAGATCGAACAATTGATGGAAGAAACAATGGAAGCCACAGATAAAGGGAATATCATAGAGGTAGAGAACCAGAAGAAATATATTGGTGTGGAGTTATTTGAATAGCTACAGAAGAAGGTGCCAATGAGGGGAAAAAAAAAATGGAAGCCATTAAGGAAGTGCATACTCCAGAGGTATGAAGCCAATAGATTTTTATCAATGAGGAGGAACTTGCACAAGTACAGAAGAAAATGCAAAAGATAGAAGAATTGAAACTATAGATATAGAGGTATAAAAGCTTTAAAAATCATCACAGGATAGAGAGGGTTTAGCCAATACAATGCTGGAAATAACAGAAATACATGAAAGTGTAATCCAGAATATTAAGATTAAAATGGTAAAAGTGTCTAACATGCTGGAGAGAGAAAAAAAAAAAGAAGAGAAGAGATGGGGCATAAAATTAGTAAGTTGGAAGATAAGAACCTGAATGGGAACGTACTAGACGAAAAATCAGAGATAAGAAAATGAAGAAAACATTAGACTCATGGGTGATGACATCAAAAAGAACAACATACATATGATTGGAATTCCAGACTATGAGAGGGACAGGGCAATCACTGAGAAAATGTGGAAGAGATACTACAAGAACACTTCCCCTTACTAAGAACAAGGAAATCCACATTCAAGAAGGTCAGTGAATCCCAAATAGACTAGACCCCTAAAGGAAGACATGCCATAGTCAAATTCTCCAAAATAAAAGATAAGGATAGATAAAAGCAGTATGAGAAATACAGACTCACCTACAAAGGCAATTAAATGAAGCTCTGATTTCTCAACAGAAGTCATATGAACAAGAAGACAATGGGATAGCAAATACTGAAAGTTGAAAGAAAAGTATTGCCTACTGAGGATCCTGTACTTAGCAAAATTCTCCATCAGATATGAAGGAGAAATTATATCCTTTACAGAAAAGAAGGAACATAAAGAATTTATGAAAACAAGACCAAATCTATAAGAACTTTTAAGAGAAGTCCTTCACACAGAGAACCCAAAGGAAAGCCATGGGCCATAGTAACTAAAAACAACAGAAAAAGAAACAATAAACCTGACCTGTCAATAATCACACTTAATGTGAAAGACCAAATCAAGAGAAAAGAAAAGGAGAATGGATTAAAAAAAACAAAGCCCATCAATACATTGTTTATAAGAGACATATCTAAGAAATGAAGAAAAAAGATAGACTCAAAATCAAAGGCTAGAAAACACACACACATACACCCCCCCAACATTAACAAAAAAAGCAGAAGTGACAATACTAATCTCTGATAATATAGACTTCAGGATGAAAACCACCATAAAATATAAGGAAGGGTATTATACGAGTAAAGAAACAGTGGCTCAAGAAGACATAACTTCAGTCAACATCTCTGGATGAAATGACAGACCTGCAAAATACATAAAACGATGGTAACAGAATTGAAGAAAGAAATAAATAGCACTACAATGGTGGTAGAAGACTTACCACTCTCACCAAAAGATAAGTCAACTCAAAAGAAACTTAACAAAGATGCAGGTGATCTAAACTATGCATTCAGCCAACTTGACCTTGTGGATTTATTCTGGGAACTACTGCATCCACTAAAATTCAATTAACTTTCTTCTCAAGTGTGAATGGTACATTCTACAGAACTGATCACATATTAAGGCAAAAAGCCACCCTCAATAGATTTAAAAACATTATAATAATACAAAATACCTTCTCAGACAACACTGATAGAAAACTAGAAATTAAAAACAAGAGGATAAAGCTTATAAAACTACCTATGTGGAAGCTAAATAACACCCTACTAGAATGTGATTGGGTTATAAAACAAATAAATAATGATATTAAAAGTTCCTAGAAATAAATGATAATGATAACACAACATATCAAAACCGTTGGGATTCAGCTAAGGCAGTCATCAGGGAGCAGTTCATAGCAATAGGCAAATCTATAAAAAGCAAAGAAAGAAGCAAAATTAATGACATAACCCAATACCTTCATCAAATAGAAACAGAAGAGCAATCTAACCCTACAGCTCTAGAACAAAGGAAATTATAATAAGAGCTGAAATCAATGAGATAAAAAGCAGAAAAACAATTTAAACCATCACAAAACAAGGATCTGCTTTTTGGAAGGGTCAATAAAGTTGGCAAACCATTGACCAAAAACAAACACACACACACACACACACAAAAAAAAAAAAAGAAAAATAACTTGATTAAGGAATGATAGAAGTGGCATCACAATAGAACCAGATGAAATTAAATTGATAATATTGAAATACTATGAAAAGCTATACTATAATTTGAAAACATAAAGGCAATGGACAAATTCCTTATAACTCATGCCCTGTCCAGAATGACACATACAGATGTAGGACACTTAAACAGATCCATCACAAAAGAAGAAATTTAGCAGGCCATAAAGACTCTCCCATTTTAAAAAGTATGGAACAGATGGCTACATAGCTAAATTCTACCAAACTTTCAGAGAAGATATATCTCCATTTCTACTTAAATTATGTTAAAAAATAGAAAAAGAAGAAACATTCCCAGAAACAGTCAATGAAGCAAGTGTAACCCTAATTCCAAAACTAGGCAAAGACATTGCCAAAAAGAAAACTATAGATTAATATTTCAAATGAACATAGATGCAAAAATTCTCAACAAAATTCTAGCCACTCATGAAATAGCAATAAAAAGAAATTTTCTCAATATAATGGAAAGCATTTTGCAATACCATCTCAGATCAGATTCTCATAACAAGAGTTTACAGAATAATATTGGGTCTCCAGAAGAAAAAGACTCGTGACTCAGTAACAAAAGGGGCAAGACGTAGAAAGACTTTTCACAGAGGAAGACATTCAGATGGCCAAAAGACACGTGAAGAAATGCTCAAAAGCACTGGCAATCAGAAAGATGCAAATCAAAACCACAGTTAAATAGGGAGCAGCAAAATTTAGCAGGGCATCAAGCAATAAATATTGGAGAGAATGTGGAGAATTGGAAACTCTTTTAGACTTTTGGTTGGATTGTAAAACAGTACAACCACTCTTGACATCAGTCTAATCTTTTCTCAAAAAAAAAACTGAACATAGAAATTCCATATAACCCAGCTATTTCACTACTGGGAATATACCCCAAGGAACTTAGAACTGAGAGACAAATGGAGATTTGCACACTTATGTTCAGAGCGTAATTATTAACCATCACAAGAACATGGAAACAACCACTATATCCAACCACAGCTGAATGGATTGAGAATTTATGGTACATTCACATGATTTAACTTCAGCAATCAGAAGCAATAATTTTGAAAAAATACTACATAACTTGAGAGATACTGAAGAGCAATATACTGAGTGAACTAACACAGTCTCATAAGGACAAATACTGCCTTATTCCATTATTGTATAATATAGGATACTTAGTGAAACATGCATAGGGACCCAAGGGGAAAGGGGATTGAAACAGGGGGGTAGGATGGGTAGGGACAAAATCACAATTTGGTGGGTGGAGGAAGGGAGTAATAGAAATGGGAAGAATAAAAGATCAAGTGAGGAACTGAAAAGACTGGATAATGTTAGGCATAGTCCAATGGTGATTAATTTTCTAAAACACATTTTTGTTTGTTTGTTTTTGTAATCTTTCTCTCTTGGAACAGTTGGTGGATTCACCCTTTGGTTAGCAGCACAACACATAATGTGTTCTATCACCAGGGCTCATGTGTAAGATTGGTTTTTGTTATTTGTTTCTGTACTCTATTTTATTTCCTTAAACATTTGTCTTTCTTCATATCAGTGTCAAGTAATTACAATAGTCTTACAAGATTTTTTTTTTTTAAAAATTTATTATTATTTTTTATGTGTACCTTCAAATCAGGTCTGACTGGTACAGGAAGAGATTGCCTCTCCTTCTCCAGCAAAACATCTGGTGGATTCGAACAGCATACCTCTGAGATTGCAGTGGAGCTTCTTGCCACTAGGCAATCAGAGCTCCCCTGTCTTATAAGTTTAAAAATCAAGTTTTGTTAGGATTCTTGCTATGTTTTTTTGGGGGGTTCCCCCCACAAAATTGTTCTGGCGACTTTATCAGATAATCAGATGTTGAATGGTCAATTAGAACAAGTCAAAGTAATGGTGTCTATCATAAATCATTATTGCTGTTATGTGCCTTTCAGTCAGAAACAATGCATAACTAACCCTCCAATGAGTTTTTAGAGGCAGTTAATTGCACAGGAAGATATTGGCCATCCTTAGCATGGCATAAATGTTTATGATTTACAAGGTACCTATACTGTACATGGAAAATACCTACTTAGATCTTATAAAATTACTTTCAGCCATTATATATACTTTTTAGATCTCTTACTTTTTCACAAGACTTATTCCTAAATATTTCTTATGATACTATAGTAGTATTTTTATTTTAATTATAATTTTTAGACTGTTGTTGTTGTTATGTGCCATCGAGTCTCTTGAGACTCATAGCGACCCTATGTACAACAGCCCTCAACTCTGCTATGCCCTGTACCAATCGCACTGTCTCTGACACTCCCATCCCGATTATCCCAGTCACTGAATCAATCCACCTCATAGAGGGCCTTCCCCTCCTGCGCTGTCCCTCCACCCTCCCAAGTATGACGTCCTTCTCTAAGGACTGGTCTTTCCTCACAACATGTCCAAAGTATGTTAGATGGAGCCTCAGAATCCTTACCTCCAAGGAGCCACCTGGTTTAACCCTTTCTAGGACGAATCTGTTTTCCTAGCAGTCCATGGTATTCTCAATACTCTTCTCCAGCACCACAGCTCAAAGGCATCAATTCTCCTTCTATCCTCCTTTGTCATTGTCCAACTCTCTGATGCATAACAAGTGATTGTGAAGACCATGGCCTGTATCAGATGCACCTTAGTCTCCAGAGAGACACCATTGCTCTTCAGTACTTTGGAGAGGTCCCTAACAGCAGACTTTCCCATGGCAATGCACCTTTTAATTTTTAGACTACATAGAATTAAATTTGAAATTTATATTATGAATTTTTGTAAATGTCTCCAGATATTCTTTATAGATGATTATGACACCAACAAATAAAGACAATTTTCCTTTTTAATCTTTTAAATCTGCATGCTTTTAACTTGTTTTTTTCTTGCCACATGAGGATTAATTACATATGTCATTGTTAGGTGTCATTGAGGTAACCATGATACATAGTGACTTTATGAACAACAGACCTGTACCCTGTCCTATCCTGTTCCATCTTCATGATTATTATCACGCTCAAGCCCATTTTTGTAGTCACTGTGGCAATCAATCTAATTGAAAGTCTCCCTCTTTTTCATTAACTCTCTACCTTGCCTAATTTGCTGTCTTGTTCCAAAGACTTGTCCCTCCTTACATCACGAAAGTATATGAGACAAAGGTTTACTGTCATTGTCTTATTCTAAAATAATTAAACTGAATGAGTAAAATCTATTTGTAAAACTGATATGTATAACATTAATTTGTGGTATAGACTCTATGCTTGTGTATTAAAGTGAAAAGAAATAAAAATATAACTTTCAAAGCCACTAAACACAATCCAATTTCAGATAATTTTGCATATAGAGTTGAAAAGATAAATACGTAAATGCACTTTAATGAAAATAATTTTCAGCTGACTTTACTTTCATTGACTGTTCAGCTATTATCCTTGGGACTTGTTCAGAATTGAAAATTTCAGTTCTAACATCACAGCAGAAGGCTTGTCACATGACTCCTACCCATTCTTCCCATTAGTTACACATTTTCTCCCAAATGACATTCTAATGGTGCACATAAGATATACAGAATAGAAATTCTATAGTAGTTATTGAGAGATATTTATTTAAATTTATACATTTATACAAACTTTTTAAAATTTGAAAGTTACCAAGCAATTTAAATTTTTATAGAGCTCATCTGGTCCAGAGAGAGCTCAAAGACAGCTGAGAAAATATATATAAAAATAGTCAAAATAAGAGTCTTCAGTAATTGCTTATCTTCCCCTCTGAGGTGATGCAAAATGGCTCAGCAGATAAGTCTTTCCCCTGAGAAAGAAAAAAATTAAAAAAATATATTGTAACTATTAAGTAATATTTTTCATTATTTAAAAAAACAAAAATATGAACATATTTCTTACTATTAAGTAAAACACATTTGAAAAAGGAATAAAACATATATCTTTCCACAAAATATATTATCACAAAGAAAATACACATGCAACCACCATCAAGAACAGGAGATCAAATTTTCCCAGCATACCCAAAAGTTTCCCTAGTATCATCCCAATTTTTTTGCCACTCATGAATTAAGGAAAAGTATTTTGTGAATTTTACATAGTTACTTTATGGCTTCACTTCCTCAAGGTTTTTAGTCTGTTTGTTTTAGTACGTAAGCATACATCCCTTCCCAGTAGTTTAGTGTTCTGTGCAATTTTAAAATCTTTGTACAAAATTATGAATACAATATATTTTTACTAACTTCTTCCAAGCAACATTACATAGAAATTAACCACATTGCTCTTCTGCTAATGATTAGCTGGATATTTGCTTTCTCCCCCCCCCCATATTTTGTTTGCTGCGGACAATAATGTCATAACCTGTCATATATCTGTCTCTTTGAGGAGATCAGTATGCATTTTTGTTAGGCATGTACAGAAAGCAAACTCGGCAATCTTAGCTACTGTGTAAACCACTCATTTGTCAATTTGTCTACTATGATTACCAATGTGTGGTGATGCTGGAAGCTATGCTTCTGGTGTCTCTAATACTAGCAAAGTCAGCCACAGTGGACAGATTTCAGTAGCATTTCTAGACTCTGACAAATTAGGAGGTAGATTCGACCATCTATTTCTGAATTGTGCACTGGACAAAGTTAAGAGTAGCAATACAGGCAGTGACTATGGCAATGAGCTTGAGCGTGCCAGAGATTGTGAGGATTACACAAGATGGGACAAAATTCAAGTCTGTTGTTTATTAAGGTCGTTATGAATCAGACTAGACTGGATGGCATCTAACAACACCAATAGTATTGTCTGATATATGCCAGAAGATCCTCAGGTTAAGAGGCTCATGAAACACAAATAGATAAAACTTCCTCCTCGCAGTAAAGCCAAGGAGGTCTTATGCACAGTAGACTGTGAAGATGGCACAGGATCTGGCAGTCTCATTACATTTTACATATGACTGCTATGAAGCTCAGGACAGCACTGAACAATGACAGGCACTGCTAAAAGGGAACAGTAAGCATTCCCGTTTAGTCTCATTCCGCCAACCTTATCTTTGGCATTTAGGCATTCTAAGGCCTTTGACTGAGTAGACCATAAAAAACTGTGGCTAACTCTGAGAAGAATGGGAATCCCAGAATGCTTGATCATGCTTATGTGAAACCTATACTTGGATCAGGAGGCAGTTGTCAGAACAAAGAAACACTGCTTTGTTCAATATTGGGAAGGGTGTATGCCAGAGATGTGTCCAATCTCCATACCTTTTCAATCTGTAGGCAGAACAGATTATCCAGGAGGCTGGCCTATATGTGGAGAAATGTAGCATTAGGATTGGAGGAATATTCATCAATAATCTGCATTATGCAGGTAGATGACACAACTCTTCTTGCTGAAACCGAGGAGGACATGAAGCTCTTGCTGCAGAAGGTCAAGGACTACAGGCTTCAATATGGATTGAAGCTCAATATCAAAAAATCAAAGATTCTCTCTACTGGGCTGACTGGCAGCATTGTGATGAATGGTAAAGAGATTGAGATTGTAAATAGCTTTAGTTTGTTTGGACACACAATTAACTTTCTTGGCACCAGCAGCCAGGACATTACAAGATAAGATGTATTGCATTGGAAAAGTTTACTGTCAGAGACTGCTCCAGAGTACTGAAAAGCAATGATGTCAGTCTGGAGACTAAGGTGTGCCTGATACAGGCCATGGGATTATAAAAGGAGAAATGATGTCTTTGAGCTGTAGTGCTGGAGAAGAGTACTGAGTACACCATGGACTGCTAGGAGTATTAACAGGTTTGTCCTAGGGAGGGTTAAACCAGGCTGCTCCATGGAGGCAAGGATTCTGAAGCTTTGTCTGACCTACTTTGGACATGTTGCAAGGAGGGACCAGTCCTTGGACAGGGACGTCGTTCTTTGGAGGGTGGAGTGGCAGCACATGAGAGGAAGACACTTAATGAGATGGATTGATTCAGTCATTGGGGAAACAGGGGTAGGTGTGTCAGAGACAATACAATTGGCACAGAATAAAGCAAAGTTTAAGGCTGTTGTACATAGGGTCACTATGAATCATAGGCTATTCAACATCACACAACAACAACAGCAACAAGGATCCCTGGTAGTTTAGTTAACTGCTCAGCTGCTAATGAAAAATTGGTAGTTCAAATTTCCCAGTTATTCCTTGCAGCAGCAGGAGAAAATTATATTCAGACAATTTACTGGGACCTCTATCACTGTTAGGGACTCTATTAGGTTGCTAACTCACAGGACAGTGGTGTGAATACACTAGAAATTCTGTGAGAGAAAGATAGCCATTCTCTCACCTTAATTGTAAACCCAGTGGAGGGTGGGGATGAGTTGGGATCAACTTGTCAGTAGTGGGTGATTTAGGCATTCTGTAGGAAGGTGCTGTGGGGCTGGAAAAAAGATGGATGTGGGACACATCTAAAAAAATAAAAATCTCAATTCGATGTCTTTCAGTCTGAACCAATTCACAGCTGACCCTTTATTGGGTTTTTCAGGAATGTAAAGTACATGGGTGGAGATTGGCCTTTCTATTTCTCCTGAAGAGCAGCTGATGAAATCAGTTCTAGAGAGGAGCTGTCTTTGTGTTAGCCACAAAACTCCTTACAGCCTAGACTACTGGAGTTCCCTTATCAGACCTACAAGTTTGAAGTCGTGGAAAAGTATGGAGTTGTTCACAACAAATTAGTAAGTAAACACAAATTAACTTTTACTAATTTTGTTTGCTGAATAATCCGACACTGTTGCATTCTGTTTTCATAAGGATTTTATTTTTGGAAACTCTATAGGGAACTTCTACTCCATCATAGATAGTCATTATAAGTCACATTTGATTCAACTATGTTTGCTTTGTTTTTTTGGGAGAAGAGTTGAGTATATAAGCAATATACTTATTTTCAGTAATACACTTCTTTAATTTCTTTTAAATTTTCAGTTAGCCAGTGTTTACTGAGTATAGAGAGGTCTGATGACATAGTTCATAACTTTTAATGTTATTTGAAAGTCTTTTTTATTAAATACCTATTTTTATTTCAGCCTAGTTGTTTCAAGGAGCTTAAGTGAACTTTTAGGTATTGGATTATCTGATTACAACATAAACTAAAATAGAACTTTTTCACACATTTAATCACTTATTGATGTGGTTTAAGCAAGTAAAACTGAAAGAGTACTGATTCCTCTCTGATGCATATTTTTCCAAAAATAGTGCACTTTCTTGGGAAATCCACAAGGATGCCTCAACAATTGGGTTCTGCAGTTTTCTGTACCCCAGGTTCAGCTATAGATCAGTTCCATCTCAATGGTATGCTACAAAAACAAGATGAGTAAAAACCAAACAATTCTCCTTGATAAGAAAGCTTCAGTAGAGGCACCTGAGGAAGCCCTTAGCTGAAGACCTTCAAAGAATCCTATATGAAGGCACCTGGTCTGGAAAAGCAGACGTGCACAACTGCACAGGTGGTTGAAGTCTTGACTGCCACTTTGAGATTGCAATGCATGGCTGATTACCAAGACTGACAGAGGAGATAAACTTTCCCTTAAGATCTGCCAGGTGAGCCCATGCTTAATATCTACGGTGAGGCCCAAAATATCACACAAGGATAGACTGATCTTTCACTCCATGAATATTGTCTTTCAATAATTCAAGTAAATTTCTTCCTTTTTTATTTTGTAGGGTCCTTATGATCAGTTATTTTTGTATCATTTTAATACATTTCCATATCTTCACTTATATTATTTTTCAAAATTTTGTTGTGTTTAGCATGCTTTGATCTATAATTGACAAGAATTAGAGTTTCTGAAAGATATTATTTCAAGATTAATTTTTATTTTTAAATTTGCATACCTAATTTCATGAGGTCATATACTGAAAGCACTGTCTATTACTATTGTTGTGATTAAACAATTCTGAGATTGTTTTTACATGTAAGTACAATTTGGTATTTTTTTATTTTTCCATTTATTTGCTTTTAAATCTAGTCTCACATTACAATCTCTTACTCCAAATAGATTTTTGGGGGTTTTTGTTTGTTTTTTTCACCAGATGTAGCCATTTTCACAGATCTTAATTATCCTTAATGCTCATAGCGTGACTCACATAGTTTTTTTAAAAAGTATTTATGTTCTCATTATTTTGCTTCAAGATTTTCTGCTCATTTTAAATTTTTGTCTAAAGACATTTTATTATTTTTAATTGAAATTTTAGTGAAAATTTATAGAAATGATGGGTTTTCATTCATTGATATTTTCATTTCCCTCCTCCAGCTCACTTTGTAATGCAGTTTTGTTCCAGATTTTTAAGTATATACATAAATTATATATACACACATACATATAGTAGACATAGATACACACATACGTGTATATATATGTTAAATATGTGTGTGTATGTATATCTGTATATATGTATGTGTAAATATATGGTATACATAATGTCATACATAAAAATGTATAAAAAGCGGTTCATTTCTAATAGTCTAACCCTTCAAATATTTGATTGTAATCTTCATTAACCATTCTTTTCTTGCTCTCTCCCTCCATTTCTATCCTATTTTTTTATATGCAATATTTGGTCTACAGTAGTTGTCCTTTTGGGACTGAGTTCTTTCACTCAGTATGATGTCTTCTAGACTTACTCATGTTGTGTAGTGTTTTACAAGTTTATTATTTTTCAGTGTTGCATAGTATTCCATTGTGAGAACATACAGTAGATTTTTCTAACTGTTAATATATTGATGAGCACTTTGCGCCCATCTCTTTGCTAATGTAAACAATGCTGAAGTAAACCTGGGTATGCATGCATATGTTTGTAGCACAGCTCTGGTTTCCTTAGAGTAGATTCCCCATAGTGAAATAACTGGCTCAAATACTTTTTCGATTCCCAACTTTTTTAGGAACTGGCAAATTTCCTGTCTTACTGGTCATAATATTTTACATTCCACTAACATAGTGTATGAGAATTTTAATGTTTCTACATCCCCACCAGCATATGTTATCTTCTTTCCTGTTGAACTGAAGCGAGATGATGATATGTCTTTGTTCTTTTGATTCATTTCTCTCTAAAATTCAGCCAGAGTGCTTCTTGGAGGCAAGGATGGCAAAGTTTATCTTTCATGTATTGCATATGTAGCTGTTGTTGTGGTTGTTATGTGCCGTCGAGTCGTTTGCTCTATCCTGTGCTAATCGCATTGCCTCTGACACACCCATCCCGATTACCCAAGTCACTGAATCAATCCACCTCATAGGGGGCCTTCCCCTTCTGCGCTGTCCCTCCACCCTACCAAGCATGATGCCCCTCTCCAAGGACCTGTCTCTCCTTACAA
>NW_006399855.1:5672824-5679849 GCF_000299155.1 Elephantulus edwardii | reverse complement strand
GAGCCAAAAATTAAAAAGCAATAATATTCCAAGTAGAGGCTCTAATAGTGGCACAAATCAAGTTACAGAAGGAAGGTAGTTCTTACAATAAAAAGCCTATTGTCTAGCACTTTGTCTATTATAGTATAAAGGTTAGGAATCACAAGATGTAGAGGCTCCACTATGTCACTTATTGTTCTTAAGTCCTGGAGCAAATTCCATCTACCACTGGGTTGCTTTACAACTTGGAAATCCGCATGCAAGGCAGAAGTGATGTAAGGAATTGCTTATGAGGTTTTCCATCAATTCCAACAACTAAGAAATAGTGAAAAGAGTTGTGACCTCAGAAGGCTTTTAGGACCAAATAGTAGGCTCTTGTGTCCAAGAGAAAAGGAATATACTTACCAGTAATGTTAATGCTCACCCACAGCTCTTCTGGGAGGATCTAAATCATTAAAGCGTCCTCCTTTGTTTCCAGCTGGGAGCTGGGGCCTGTTGGTCCTGTCAGCCACGGGGACCTGATGTGGGCCACCCTTGGCCAAGTGTCCTTCAGATCCACACTTGGCCTAAAGTATTTTTAAATTGTTCTAATTGAGTGATTGTATATTGTTGTCAACATGCTGTATAACCTTTAGACTTCCCTAATAATGGCTTTGTGTGGTCTGTGAGCTATTGCATCAGAATTTGGACCCAGTAGAGTAGTAGGATTGGTCTTGGGATTAGTAGAAAGAGCTACAGGAATGTGAGTAACTTGTCTGACCTCATGTGTGTTGGTTTTGTGTTGTTGATAGAGGGAGTTTCCCTTTGTAGATTGGTAAAGGTCAGATATGGCCATCTCCATGTGGCCTTTACTCCTTTTACAATTAGTGTCAGAAGGAGGATTCAGTGTGTTGGCTCCAGACTCATGGAAGTGGGAGTTTGTAAGAATAAGAAGTTGGGAGCTTGGGAAATCTTTGGCTGCTAATAAGAATTGAAAGAAATAATAAGCTTCTTTTGCCCTGAGATTAAAGACAGAACCCCAAGACTATATGCTTATGACTGAGATAAATTCAAAGTGTAGAGTATATTTGAAACTGGGAATTCCTTGAAAGGTTTATGTGTTAAGGTTTTTTTGTTGATTTTAACTTTATGAATGTTTTTGTTTCTTCCATGTAGTAATCTTAAATATTGTGTAAAAATGAATACTGTTAAGACATAGTGTAAAAATTATTAAGGTTCTTGTTGATTTAAGTTTATAGAATATTGATATTTCTTCTATGTAATAATGTATTATGCAGTCTTTTTTTCTATGTAGTAATATATTGTAAAAATGATGGGACAATCAAAACAGACTTTCAAGGAATATTCAACCTGAATCCTTCTGATCATAGGAAGATTTTTGAAAGTATTTATTTGAGTTTTTTATGTTTAATTTGTTTTATTTGTTTGTGTATAAAGGATGTTAATCTAGATGATAACATAATTATGATAAAAACAAAAGGGGGAAAATATGGGAAGCCAATACTAAATATTTGTAATAAACTGAATGCTATTTAAAAAAAAAAGGGAAAAGGAAAAAAAAGAATATTGGATATGCCCACTGTCTGTCTGTTATCATTTGAATATAGTAAAAGGGGGGGAAATTATTCTACTATTTTCAACACACAGAAAAATTTTACTGAAAATAGTAGAATTTTTAGAGGGCACAGGATTTAGAGTAGAGAACAATTAAGCCTCACCCAATGAAAGACTCTAAAGAGATTTTTCATTTGAATGGATATATAGACCCTCCTTGGACTTGTGATTGAAGAGATGTACATTTGGAAGGGGAGGTGGGTGAGCGAGAGGAAAAGAGGAAGAAAGAGAGAAAAAAGTTTACAGCTAATCATCATCTGGACCTAGCTATGGGTGGCTGGAGGAGAATGAGTTGGGAAGAATCAAAGCAGAAGAAGATAAATGTTCCATACTGTGTACTAGTGTTGAGTGTTGCAACCTGATGGCTTGCTCTGAACTATGATATGGATGCCAATGCTCAAAGTATACAAATGGAACAGAAGAGCCTTCAGAGAAATGACTATGTTTATTTCATCAAAGTATTGGTTCGATAAAAACTCTCTCTTAGAACAGAGTACATTTTAATTTTGGCATAGTTCTGGTTTTTAGGATAAATTACAAGACAATTGTGGCTCATACAAATTTGAGATCTTAAATTGTTTATTTGTAATTTGTGAAACCTTGTAACATTCCAGCATGGAAAATGGAGAAAAGAAGAAGACCCTCATTATGTCAGTAGCTAATTCTGCTAGTAGCCTAGTAGTTCTTTTTTGTTTGTTTGTTTGTAAAGTTTAATTCCAAGCTCAGATAAATCTTTTCAGCAAATATTAAAAAAAATGAGACACAGAGTCATTTCTAGTGCCATGACCTCTTCTAGAACCTTGCCACTCACCAACCACTCCCATCAAATGTTGGTCCACTTTCCCTCTACCTCAGCCTAGTTCTTCTTAAGACTTCCTCCCACCCCCAAGACTTCTTATTAGTTTCCAGGACCAATAAAGGAGGGATTAAGTTCTCTTCTTTGATTTGTCTTCCTGTTAATTACTACCCCCCTCACCCCATCTAATCAGTTAACCTTATCTACCTTAGATTTTTGGAAACAGGAGTCACATCCACTTCCTAAACAACATGCCTCCAGAAAATCTATGAACTTTGATAAATGTTGATAGTTAAAAGAAAGGTTTTAGGCCTTCTTGTTCATAGGGTCACAATGAGTCATGCTCGACTCAAAGGCAATCAACAACAGAAGAAAAACTGACTTCATAGGAGTAGCCAAGTTTTAAATTTCTTATTGTTGTTGTTGACTCACTTGCAGCTCACACCCACCCTGTGTACAACAGCTCTGAACCCTGCGCTATCTTGAGGCAATTTCATTGGTTATCTAAAATTGAAGAATTAAGCCACAAAGCATGAAGTTGCTGACTTACACACATTCACAAAAATAGTCATTATATATTTTAAGGGAAAAGTTAATTCTTCAAATATGGAATTTGATGGCTAGAAAAGACATGGGTGATCATGATATTAAGGATTTAGTGTTCAAAATGGCTTCCCTAGCCTTGACAGATTACCATGTGGATGAGCAGGAATATTCACATAGGGCATTTTAACCTATCCACAAGAGGACTGTCTAGTCTTGTAATTAAGTGAATATAGCAGCAGAATGGGAGAGCCTCACCACAAGCAAAGAAGCAGCCTTAGAATGCAATGTGTCTTTGGGGGCAGAGATTCTTGTAGCAGGCAGACCAGGATCTATGATCAGCTGTTGTAGCCATAGCAGTGAACCAGAGACCTGATGTGAGATGATACACACATTTAGACTGCCATCTCAGGAAATAAGAACAAGGAGCATTTGTCCAAGTGTGTTGGACAAATGTGAGGAAGGGCTAGAAAGAGACCATCTCTACCAGGACTGAAAACTTTGTAACTCTGGCCTATGGACGTGAGGCTTAAGGCTTAGACACCTGTGATGATATTTTGGAACCTGTCCTGACTAAATGATTGTATCTTGCTTCAAACCTGGATTATAGTTTTTTTTTAATTTCTTAATATGGTTCTGTGTGTTCTGTGAGCCATTACATTGAATTTTGGACCTTGCCTCTGGAAACTCTATGAATGTAGAGGAATGATGATAGCGATACAAGTGTTCAGGACTTTCTTTCAGAGGGTCATTATGAGTCGTTTACAATTTGATGACACTTAACAACAACATGGAGCTCTGTTGGCCTAGTGACTAGAAAGTGATGCTACCAAGCCAAAGGCGGGTGATTTTAATTTGCAGTCCTCAGGCCTGGTTTTAATTGTTTTTGATCAAACATTCTTCTAAGTGGTATGACTCTGGTCTATCCATTTGTTATAAAGAGGTAACTCATGGTTGCTGTGATGCTAAACACTGTGACACTGATGTGTCAAATGTGGTAATGATTACCCATAGTGGGCAGTGTCTGATGGAGCTCCCCGATTAAAATAAGCTTGGAAGCAGGAGTGGCATCCACTTCAGAAATAGCTTGCCTCCGGAAACTCTTTGAACATAGAGAAACAATGAAAGGTGTACAAGTGTTCAGGGGTCTTTCATTCATAAGGTTGCTATGAGCCGTCTACAACTTGACAGTACTTAACAACAAACAACAACAGATTTGTAAGGTGGGTGTTGGATGAGTAGAAAGAGATATGGGAGCATACGGGACATGTCTGAATTCATGGGAGTTGGTATTATGTTGTTGATGGGGACAGTTCCCTATTGTGGAGTTGGTAATGGTCAGAAATGGCTGCCCCCATGTGGTCCTGGCTTTTTTTACAACATAGATCTGATTTTTTTTTTTTATGGTCCCATTCATATCTCTTATCCTCTTGTGGTTGTACATTTTTAATTTTGATTGTAAGTCAATTAATGATATAGATTAGGATTTCTAGCATTGTTCCTAGTTTTTCTCTGATTAATAGTCTGTTGTTTTACTCCTAGTTCCCTTATCTACGTTGAGTTGGTTTTTCTGTGTGGTGTTAGGTTTATTTTTAGGTCTTCCTTCAATTTTCTGCAGATGATTAGCCAGTTTTAACAGCACCATTTTTTAAAGAGGCTATCATTACCCAACTTATTTGCTCTTATCTCCATTTAGAGGATCAGTTTATCATAGCTGGCGGTGTTGTCAGATGCTACAGAATCAAGTATAACTCATCATGAGCCTATGAAAAACAGATCCTGAACCCAGTCCAATCCTGTGCCAACTTTACCCTGTCTGTCAATCCATGTCATTGAGGGTCTTTTACTCCTTCGCTGTCCCTCCAAATGCTCCAAGAAATAGCCTTTCCTAGAACTATACCCAAGTATGTAAAGCTTTGTCATCCTTTCTTCCAAAGAGCAATCTGACTTCATCTTGTCCAAGACATATCTGTTTGTTCTTTTGGCAGTCCATGGGATATTCTGTACACTCCTCCACCATCACAACACAAAGACACCAATTCTTCTGTAATCTTTCTTCGTTATCCTGCTCTCATGTGCATAGGCAAGAAATTGAAAAGGTCATGTTGTGAAGAAGATTCATTTCACTCCTTAAACTAACATCATTGCTTCTTAGGAATTTGGAGAGCTAGACCGAAGACTATCCCAGTGCAATGTTGTTGTTGTTGTTGTTGTTGTTATGTGCCATTAAATAGCTGGCAACTCATAGTGATCCTATGTACAACAGCTCTGAAGCCTGCCCTGTCCTGAGCCAGGCTCACTGACTCAGACACACCTACTCCCATTTCCCCAGTTACTGTATCAATCCATCTCATCCAAGTCTTCCTCTCCTGCACAGTCCCTCCACCATTCTGAGCATGATGTCCTTCTCCAAGAACTGGTCCCTCCTGGCCACATGCCCAAATTACATGAGATGGAGTTTCAAAATTTTACCCTCCAAGGAGAAACATGGTTTCACTCTTTCCAAGAAAGACCAATTTGTTTTCTTGGTGATCTATGGTATGTTCAGTATGTTCAGGAATCTTGTCTGGCACCACAACTCAAAGGCATTGATTCTTATTCTGCCATCCTTAGTCGTTGTCCATCTGTCTGATATATAGCAAGTTATTGCAAAGACCATGGCCTGGATCATGTGCACCGTAGTCTCTTGACCAACATCATTGTTTCTCAGTACTTTGTAGAGATCCCTGACCGCAGATTTTCCCAATGCAGTTGATCTTTTCATTTCCTAACTGCTGGTGCCGAGAGTGTTGATTGTGGGTCTGAGAAAGCTGAAATTGTTAACAACCTCAAATTCTACTCCATTTATCATGCTGCTGACAATTGGTCCAGTGGTGAGATTCCTTGTCTTCTTAATGTTGTGCTCCAATCTATATTGAAGACTACATTTCTTGACTTTTAGCAGCAAATACTTCAGGTCCTTCTCAGTTTTGGTGATACTGACCTTGCTAAAGAGATTATTATAATGATTGTATTGCCCATAATGAATTACACATAAAGTGTACCTAAGAGCAACAATGTCAGTCTAGAGACTAAGGTGCGCTGGAGTCAAGTCATGATCTTTGCAATTACTTGCTGTACATCAGAGAGCTGGACAGTGACTAAGGATGTTAAAAGGAGAATTGATATCTTTGAGCTGTGTGCTGGAGAAAGGTATTGAATATACCATGATTGATAGGAGAACAAACAGATTCGTCATGGAGAGAGTGAAACTAGGCTGCTTCTTGAAGGCAAGGATATTAAAGTTCTACCTGACATACTTTGAGAATGTTGCAAAGTCCTTGGAGAAGGGTATCAAGCTTGGAAAGGTAAAGGAACAGTGCAAGAAAGGAAGACCCTTAATAAGATGTATTAAGTCAGTGACTGGAATAATGAGATAGGTGTATAAGAGACAATGAGGTTGGCTTAAGATAGAACAGGGTTCAGAGCTGTTACATATCAGGTCACTATGAGTCACAAGCAACTGGACAGCATGTAACAACAACAACAAAATGTACTTAATATTACTATTGTTAAATAACCTCTATTTTAATCTTAATATTTTATCATTTTTCTGTATTAATTAATATTGTTGTTGTTGTTAAGTGCCTTCGAGTTGTAGATGTCCCATAGCCACCCTATGAATGAAAGTCTTGAATACAAAACTTTCATCTTTTCGCCTAGTTCATAATTTCTGAAGCAAGCATTTTTGATACACATGTTATTATTGTGGCAAACATCTTATTTTTATTACTGTCTAGTTGAAACCCACCCATAGCTGACCCTCCAGTGGGTTTTCAGGGGCAGTTAATTGAATGGGAGAAGATTTCCCATTTTTATCCCACAAAATGGCTGGTGGGTTTGAACTGTGTACCTTTGAAATTGCAGCACAGCTTATTATTAGGCTGCCAAAGTTAACATCCTATGGCTTCTTAATTGTTCAACATATTAACGTGTTAGTATAGGAAATTATGTGATCATATCAATAGATATGGAAAAAATAAAATTAATAGTATATCTTTAGACAATTCCATTTTGCTAGAAGGGAATAGGAGGAAAAGACATCGATTTCAAA
>NW_006399855.1:5669937-5672484 GCF_000299155.1 Elephantulus edwardii | reverse complement strand
GAGATTGACATTGTTAATAGCTTTAGTTTGTTTGGCTCCTTAATCAATACTCTTGGTACCAGCAGCTACGAAATTAAAAGACAAATTGTGTTGGGAAAGTCTGCTATCAATGACCTCTCCAAGGTGCTGAAGAGCAGCGATGTCAGTCTGGAGACTAAGATGCCCCTGATAAAGGTCATGGTCTTTGTAATTAATTATTATGCACCAGAGAGCTGAACATTGACTAGGGATGATAGAAAGAGAGTTGCTGCCTTTGAACTGTGGTGATGGAGAAGAGTATTGAATGGACTGCTAAGAGAACAAACAGGTTTGTTCTAAAGAAGCTAAAACCAGGCTGCTCCTTGGTGACAAGGCTTCTGAAGCTTCATCTGACCTACTTTGGACATGTTGTAAGGAGGGATCAATACATAGAGGGACATCATGCTTGGGAGGGTAGAGGGACAGTGCATGAGAGGAAGACCCTTGATAAGATGGATTGATTCAGTGACTGGAGTAATGGTGGTAGGTGTGTCAGAGACAGTAAGTTTGGCATTGGATATAGCAGGGTTTAGGGCTGTTGTACATATGTACATAGTGTCGCTATGAGTTGCAAGTGACTCAACAACACATAACATATATGTGTGTGTGTATATATGCATACATACATACACACTATACACACATATATATCCACACATATATCCACACATATATTCATGCATGCACATATATTTATACATACACACATAATTGTGTGTGTGTGTGTATATCTTAAAATGCTGAACTTTCTCTTTGAAATTTGAAATGAAACAAGAATAATCATGGTTATCACTTTAGTCCCATGCCATACTAACTAGGGATAACATTGAGAATAATGAGAATCTTAGAACAGTTAATTGTATATGCTACTTGAATATACATGACTTTTTAGGAAAATTAGGTTTTATATCAAGGGCTCAAATTTGTGAAATTCACTTCAGAGAGAGAAATCATCATGTGTTCACAGAAACCAAACAAATTACTGTTCTTTGCTTCTTCAAATTCTAACCCTTAGGGAAAGTCATATTTTTAGCAAACAGAATTATTAATAATTCATACTGTTGGTATGTGCCATCGAGCCCGAAATGACCCATAGCTGACCCTCCAGCAGCTTTTCAAAGGCAGTAAATCAACACAGGAGGAGATTGTTTATCCTTCTCCCGTGGTGAAGCTGGTGGATTAAAATTGTGTGTGTTTGGTATTGCAGCACAGTTACTTGCCACTAGGCCATTATTGCTTCCTAATAATTCATAAGAAATCCATTTAATGTTTTAACCAAAGACTGATGGAAGTACCCCTAATGAAATACACTGACCAGCTGTGGCTAAACTACTGAAAATTGCTTCTAATTTTTTTTAACAAATGTGCAAAATACTCCAGAAACTTATCATCATTCCGATAGTTGCCCTTAGGATTCTACAGTGTATTTATAGGTTAGAACGGCCATGTATCAAATAGACACTGGTAATTTGATTTAAAATGAAATATTAGCTTTGATTTGGGTTGACAAAAATTCTAGATGGTTTGCACATGATATGGTGAGTTAGATATTTAATTATTCTAAATCTCAACTGATTATGTATTTAGTATTAAAGTCAGATTTATTATATCTTGCTTGTGTTTTTATGGGGCTTGTTAGCAAAGCTCCATTATAGCTAGCTGAGTCCCTGATGTTAGCAAAGCATTCTTGTTAAAATATTTAACATAAAAATGAGCCAGCAAATCATCCTAATGACTTAGCTAAATGGGAAAAACAGAGTGAGATATTGAAAGAAAAATGTTTACATTTACACTACAATTAAAAATTTTATGGCAATTTTTAAAACAACTACTCAAGACCCATATAATGCAGCCACTTATGGGACAAGCAATATGCTCCAGCCCTCGTTATATCATTTTTAATTTATTCATAATCTTTTTTTTTATAATTTATTTATTTATGGTTTTTTTACAGAGGTTTTGGATTTCCATTCATTCATTGCTGCAATTTTCTCCCTTCCCACCCCTCCCCACCAACTCACTTCCCTCTCCGAAGAGAGAGAAAAAAATTCCTTCATTAGTATACAATTCCCATGTCCCTTCCCACCACCCCCCACCTCGAGTACACTTCTCTACGCAACCTTAATTCTGGATTCCTGTGCTAACCATAATACTCAATAATTTATTCATAATCTTAATGATATCATTGGATTAAATCTTTAATTATTGAATTCAAGGTTCTACAAGATTAGACCACATGATAATTTGAAGGCAATTTTTTTATGACTCTTTCCTTAAGTTCCATTAAGCAGAAGGACAGTGATAAAGTTAGTTCTTGCCAACAAATGGATATTATTAAATTTTAGTCAGATCTCGAAAACTGAGCACTTCTTGTATTTGGGGACATGTTACACTGTCTTTGTTGTTACTGACATTTCTAGTTTTTAAAATGACCTAATATACTGTTGTACATGATAATTACAGTTATTTTTTTCCTATAATTATATTTTATTAATTTTCATAAACATTTACAGAGATTTTGGGTTTCCA
>NW_006399855.1:5655841-5664567 GCF_000299155.1 Elephantulus edwardii | reverse complement strand
AAAAAAATAAAACTAAGTAGGTTAAATCATATCCACAGTAATCAAAATTTGACCTGGAGTTTATCGCACATGAATTTAAAAAACAACTCAGAAATAGCTTTGAGGCCTTGAACACTAATGATTGAAGACCAGATAAGCTGTTGGAAGATATCAAGAATATTGTTCATGAAGATTTAAAAAAGTCATTACAAAGAAGGAAGAAGAAGAAAAGACCAAAATGGATGTCAGAAGAGACTCTGAACATTGCATTGGAGCACCAAGAAACCAAAACAAAGGGAAGAAAGCCAGAAGTTAAGGAGCTGAACAGAAGATTTAAAACAGCCATTTGGGAAGACAAGGCAAAATATTAACATGAAATATGCAAGGAGCTGGAGTCAGAAAATCAAAAGCGCTGAACTTGTTCAGCTTTTCTTAAGCTGAAAGAACTAAAGAGTAAATTTAAGCCATGAATTGTAATGCTTGAGTTTGCTACAGGCAGAATATTGAATGATTCAGGAAGCACTAACAGAAAATTAAAGGAGTATACAGAATCACTGTATCAAGAAGAATTGGCTGACACAGAAGAATTTCAATAAACAACATATAATAAAGTGGCAATGGCGATGAAGGAGGAAGTCCTGGCTGCTCTGAAAAAAAAAAAAAGACCCAGAAATTGATGGAAATACCAAGTGAAATATTTCAGCAAACAAATGCTGCCCTGCATGTGTTCACCAAAGCATGCCAAGAAATGTGGAGGACTTTGCCAACTGAATGGAAGAGATCCATATTTATTCCCATTCCAAAAAAGGTGACCTCATAGAGTGTGGAAATTATCAAACAATATCACTATTATCACACACTAGCAAAGTCCTGCTGAAGATTATCCAGAAAAATCTTGAACAGTACATTGACAGAAAACTATCAGAAATACAAACTGGGTTTAGAAGAGGTCATGGGACTAGAGATATTATTGCCAATGTCAGATAGATCTTGGCAGAAAGCAGAGAGTACCAGAGGGATGTCTATTTGTGTTTTGTTGACTATGCAAAGGAATTTGGCTGTGTGGATCACAATAAATTGTGACTAAGCTTGAGGAAAATGGGAATCTCAGAACATATGATTGTGGTTACATGAAACCTACAGTTGGACCAAGAAGCAGTCCTCAGAACAGAACAAGGAATCAGGAAAGGAGTGCATCAGTGATGCATCCTGTCCCTGTAAATTACCTTTTCAATCTGTATGCAGAACAGATGATTCAGGAAGCAGGGCTTTATGAGGCATCAGGATTGGAGGAAGAATCATTTACAACCTAGGATATGTAGATGACACAACCTTGCTTGCTGAAACTGAAGACCTGAAGTACTTGCTGCAAAAGGTCAAAGACTGTAGTGTTCAATATGGCTTGAAGCTCAACATCAGGAAAACAAAGATTCTCAACACTGGACCAATTGGCAGCACCATAATAGATGGAGAAGAGATTGAAGTTGTTAGCTACTACAGCTTGCTCGAATCCACAATAAACACTCTTAACATCAGCAGTCAGGAGATCAAAAGACGAATTGTGTTGGAAAAATCTGCTGTCATAGATCTCTCCAGAGTGCTGAAGTGGGAGCTCTGGTGGCCTAGTGGCAAGAAGCTGCACTGCAATCCCAGAGTGCTGAAGAACAAGGGTATCAGTCTAGACACAAAGGTACACCTAATCTAGGCCATGGTCTTCTCAATTACTCGTTATGTGTCAGAGAGTTGGACAATGACTAAAGGTGACAGAAGAAGAATAGATGCCTTTTGTTGTGATACTGGAGAAGAATCTTGAACATACCATGGACTGCCAAGAAAATAAATTATTCTGTCTTAGAGAGGGTAAAACCAAGTCACTCTGTCGAGGCTGGAATTTTGAAGCTTCACTTCACTTACTTTGAGCTTGTGGCCAAGAGATCAGTCCTGGGGAAGGACATCATGCTCAAAAGGGTGAACAAACAGCCCGGGAGAGGAAGACCCCAGATGAGACGGATTGATACAGTAACTGGGACAATGGTTTGGTATGTTGGAGTTAGTGAGACTTGCTCAGAACAGGTTAGGGTTCAGAGCTGCTATACATAGGTTCACTATATATATTGCAAGTGACTCAATGGCACATTACAGCAATAACATACTGTGACAGGTTTGGAAGCAGGAGTGACATCCATTTCCTAAACAACATGCCTCCAGAAACTCTATGAACATTGATAAATGTCAATAGTTGTAGAGGGGCTTCAGGCATTTTGTTCATAGGGTTGCTATGAGTCATGCTCCACTCAAAGTCAATCAACAACAACAGCTTTGGACATATTGCTAGAAAAGGCTATTCCTTGCATAGTAGGAAAGGTGGAGGGATGGTGAAAGAGAAGAAGCCCCTCAACCAAATGAACTGACACAATGACTGCAGCCATAGGCTTAAAGATGTCGGAGATTTGAGGATGACACAGGAGAGGATAGGCTTCAGATTTGTTGTTCTTAAGGTGGCTATTAGTTATATTTGACTCAATGACCCGTAACAACAGCAGCAATGATGATCTTAATAATATTGATGCATATTTTCAATGATTCAAGAAGAATGGAGGTAAATATATTCTGAATTAGTATATTATTCTTTTACTACTCTGAAAAGGTTGTTGTTGTTGTTGTTGTTGTTGTTGTTATGTGCCATCGAGTCGTTTCCGACTCATAGCGACCCTATGCACAACAGCTCTAAACCCTGCTCTATCCTGCGCCAACCGCACCGCCTCTGACACACCCATCCCGATTACCCCAGTCACCGAATCAATCCATCTCATAGAGGGTCTTCCCCTCCTGCGCTGTCCCTCCACCCTCCCAAGCATGATGTCCCTCTCCAAGGACCCGTCCCTCCTGGCAACATGTCCAAAGTATGTCAGACGAAGCCCCAGAATCCTTGCCTTCAAGGAGCAGCTTGGTTTAATCCTCTCCAAGATGGATCTGTTTGTTTAGTGGTAAGGAGCTTCAACTACAATCCCAGAGGTGCACGGTTCGAATCTACCAGACGCTCCGCTGGAGAAGGAGGGACAGTCTCCTCCTGTACCAGTCAGATCTGATTTGACGGTACACTCACTCTGAAAAGGTACGCATTTTATTTTTAAAAAGGCACCCTGATATCTTCTAAAGCTTTGTAATAAAGACATGTTTCTAATTTTTTTTTCTTGTTTCCGTTTGGTTTTATCTGTATGATTCTTTAGAAATAGTCCTGACGAAGGGTATTAATGGTGGTTGCATTTCAATAAGTAAGTACATCAGAAGGGTGAAAACTCATGAGTTGATTATCTAGTTAAACATCTCTTTTTTCTCTATTAAAATATAGGCTATTTGAGGTGGGAACATTTTATTAGTTTTAAAAAATATCCCTACCAAAAAATAGTTGTTTAATTTTGAAATTTCCTATAGAATGCTAAAGAGCAACAATGTCATGATAGAGACTAAGGTGCACCTGATCCAGACATGGTATCAATGACTTGCTACACATCAGAAAGCTGGACAATGAATAAAGGATGATAAAAGAAGAATTGATACCTTTGAGCTATAGTGCTAGAGAAGAGTGTTGAACATACCATGGACTGTCAAAATAACAAAAAGGTCTGTCCTGGAAAAAGTGAAACCAAATTACTCCTCAGAGGCAAGATTTTGAAGCCCTGTCTCACATGTTTTGGACATGTTGCCAGGAGACACCGGATCAAGAGAAGGACATGATACTTGGAACGGTGAAGGGACCAAACAAAAGGGGAAGATCCAGGATGGGATGGACTGATGCAGTAACTAAGATAATGTGGGTAAGTGTGTCGGAGACAGTGAGACTGACTCAGGATAGAGCAGGGTTCAAAACTATTGTACAAAAAACAAAAAAAAAACAAATAAAAATCCCCAAAACAAACTACTGTACATAAGGTCACTGTAAGTCACATTTGACTTAATGGCACATTACAACAATGATGTAAGTTTTTTATCTTAATAATATGATTGTATAAAATTAGGACAGTTATTTTATTCTGATTAAAATTTGTTTGATTTGAGGAATATTTGCTTCTTTTTCAAGATTCTTGGGTATATCGTATATTAAAAGTTGCTATTGTTATGTTGTTACCAGAAATACTAGCTGGATTTAAAAGAGGTCACTGGTGTTGCAGAAAGAAGCCAGAATGGGGGAAAGAAGCACCCAAACACCAAAAGAAGAGGCTTTCACTGCCTAGCAGATATACATGGGAATAATGTCTTAAGAACCGAAGTCTCCAACATGCATTTATATTTACCTTTTATTTTTACATGAGGTTGAATGGGGGTGCTCACCGTGTTACTTTCCTAAGTGTAACCTGAGCCACAACTTCCATAGGCAGGAACCAGAAAACGAAACTTTCTCAAAGTTACCAGGACTCAAGGCTGAACAGGGTCTTATGGTGGAGGGAGGCCCTTCTTCAGTGGCACTAGGGACATCACAGCCAATGTCAGATGGGTCTTAGCTGAAAGCAGAGAATACCAGTAGAATGTCTATCTCTGTTTCATTGAATATGTAAAAATACTTGACTCTGTAGATCACAATAAATTTGGCTAACCTGGGATGAGAATTCCAGAGAACTTGGTTGTGATCATGCTAAAACTATAGTTGGACTAAGAAGCAATCTTCAGAACAGATCAAGAAAACACTGCATAGTTCAAAATCAGAAAAGCAGTACATGTGGAATGCATCCTGTCTCCATACCTTTACAATCTATATGTAGAAGATCAGTCAGAAAGCTGGATTGTATGAAGAGAAATGGAGCATCAGAATTGGAGGAAGACTAATCAACAACCTGTATTATGCAGATGATGAAACCTCTCTTGCTGAAACTGAGGAGGAACTGAAGCATTTGCTCTAGGAGGTTAAGGACTACAGTCTCCAATATGGATTGAAGTTCAACATCAAGAAAACAAAGATTCTCACCACTAGGCCAATTGACAGTACCATGATAGTGGAGAGAAGATTGAGTGTGTTAACAGTCTCAGCTTGCTTGGCTTAACAATCAACACTCTTGGCACCAGCAGTCAAGAACTCAAAAGGCGATTGCATTAGGAAAATCTACAGGGACCTTTTCAGAGTGCTGAAGAGCAGTGCTGTCAGTCTAGAGACTAAGGTGTGCCTAATCCAGACCATGATCTTTACAGTTACTTGCTATGCATCAGAGAGCTGGACAATGGCTAAGGATGAAAGAAGAAAAATCAGTGCCTTGAGCTACGGTATTAGAGAAGAGTATTGAACATACTATGGACTACCAAGAGAACAAATAGGTCTTTCCTCAAGAGGGGTGAAGTCAAGTTACTCTTTGAAGGTAGGAATTTGGAAGCTCTGACTTACATACTTTGGACATGTTACCAGGAGGGACCAGTCTTTGGAGAAGGACATGATGCTTGGAAGAGTGGAGGGACAGAATAGGAGAGGAATACTCTGGGTGAGATGGATTCAAACAGTGATTGAGACAATAGGTGGTCAGTGTGTTGGAAACAGATTGACTCAGCATAGGACAGAGTTCAGAGCTATTGTGCATATGGTCACTATGAGTAACAGATGACTCAACAGCACATAACAACATACTAACAAAAAAAGATTAGCTGGTAATAATCCACCAGTGACTCCAAAGGAGAGAAATTATGCTGTCCTCTCTTATAAAGATTTACAGCCTCAGAAAATTGATTGAGGGTTTCTGGGAGTTGGAATTCACTTGATGGCAATGGGTTAAGTTTTTAATTTTCCACTTATTTATATCATCTCATATTTATAGTGTGACACTCTTAATTTATATTGTTGATCTAGTATTTGAGATATGTTGCTGTTATTAGGTGCCATTGAGTCTTAATAGAGTCCTAACGACTCTATAAACAACAGACCTGAGCCCTGTCCTATCCTATGCCATTCTTATCATCTCTGACACACTTGAGTCAATTGCTGCAGTCACTGTGTCAATTCATCTTGTTGATGGTCTTCCTCTCTAAGCTCCTCCATATTTCTAAGCAAGAGTCCCTTTTCCAAAGAATAACCTCTCCTAGTAACATGCTCAATGTATGAGAGATGAAGTTTCATGTGTTTTGGTAGTCCATGGGATATTCAGTACTCTTTTTCAATACCACAACTCAAAGGCATCAATTATTCTTCTTTCATCCTTATTCATTGTCTAGCTCTTAGATGCATAGCAAATGTTTGCGAAGGAAAACATGGTCTTAATGAGGTGGATTTTAATTTTCAGACTGACAGTATTGTTCTTCAGTGTTTTGGAGAGATCTTTAACAACAAACTTGAGGAATAAAATACATCTCATGATCTCCTCACTGCTGGTACCAAGGGTACTGATAGTTGATCCTAGTAAGAGGAAATAATGAACAATTTCTATTGTGTTTTTACATCTATCATGATGTTGCCTGTATGCCTAGTGGTAAGAACTTTGGTAGATATTGAGGTATGAGGAATAAGAAAATAAAAAAATAAAATGAGGTGCATACATTTATCTTAACATATGAGTTATATTTCTAATCTTCAAGTATACTTTGAGATATATAAAAGTTATTCCAGATTTAAAAAAGTCTCAGAGTATATATACCATCAATCATTGAAGTATAGTTGTCACAACAACTCACAATATCTTTTTTATTTGTTTTAAATTTATAAGGAAGCAGGAAAATACCATGAAATTATATTTATGGTTGACCCAGCATTACATACCAACTATCAGGATTTTTTACATAGGTAAAAAAGATAGTTTTACTCATTCACTATGTTTTTCATGAGAAAAGTCTTGAGGCAAAGATTTGTAAAATTAAGATTCAGTATTTTTCAAGGAGTAAAGGATGGAGTGAGCTGTGGTGGCTTAGTGGTAAGGAGTTGCACTGTTGACCCAAAGCAGGTGGTTTAAATGGACCAGCTCCTTTGCAGAAAAAAGATGAGCAATGTCCTGCCATGCCTCTGAATGCTAATTAGAATGTTTAGAGTCTATAAGTGGCCTCTGCAACATAAGCAGCAGCTATGAGTCAGTTCTGACTTGACAGAACATAAAAGCATAAAGAGGCATTTATGCTGAGTATTAATGCTTGGACTTATTTAGAATAATGTCATCTTTAAGCAACTATTTACAAAATTCTCTTCAAATGATATAAATAAGATTTCCTACCTTTTTAAACAACAGATGTGAGTGAAGCAGTGATGGAAATTCTTTTTCTTCAAACATAAGTGCCAGCAGAGTTATCAAAGCATAAACTTCTGACTTTATGTCCATTATAATAACTTATTGAACATTCTTATAGTTAACAAATTGTTCCATTTATTGTATATATCATGTAAAATGTAGAATAAATGTTTTATTGACATTGAATTTCATCCTTCTGTGTGTACCATCAAGTTGGAACTGACCCATAGTAGACCCTCTGGTAGGTTTTCAGAGGCAGTTAATCGCCTTGGAGTAAATTATCCATCCTTGTCCCATGGAGCATTTGATGGCCTCAAACCACATGCCTTGGGGATATTTCTCAGTTATTGAACATTCTAATATTTGTAATAATAAATGGCTAATTGAAAAGAATTAAGGAAAACAAAGTTTGATTGTACTTGACAGAAATTTATCCTGTAAAAAAGTAATTTTTAAAAGGGTACTAATGATTAACGCTAGAACGTAGAAATAGAAAGTATTTTCTAATTATTGAAGATGGAAGAAGGAAATATTTGAGAGAGGTTAGTGATTCTAACATAAGTTCAGTTAGAGAATATTTTCTCAAAATGTCTTTGTCATTCAGTTATCTGCTCAAATCTCTCCCACTATAGAGATTTCATTAATCAATGTTTTAAGAAATAATTACTTATATAACATAAGCATTTTTTTTTTTTTTAGTTTTAGGAACTGGAAAAAACCACATAAGTTTAAAATGGCATTTAAATTCACATAAAACTCTTCACGAATTGCTTACTTTACAACTATTTAATTGTATAATGGCATTGTTAAATAGATCAAAGAAAAACTCATTACCATCTAGTTGTAATGAATTCATAGCCTATCTTATAGTGTGTTTGGAGGCTGTAAACTCCATAAGGAAGAGATTGTCTGTCTTTGTAGTTCCCAGTAATAAAATAGCTTATGTTAGAATGTTGGTATCTTTCAAGTAGGCAATATTAACAACAAACTGAGTCAACAACATTGACAGATTATTAAATCAAAGAAATTTGGCTTGTTGGTAATAATGCACAACAATTTACCAACTGTAAGAACCCTGGCTTAAGTTTTCTTCTTATTATGTGCCCTTTGTACAAGAGCCCTAAGCGCCGTTCTATCCTGTGCCCACCTAGCCATCTCAAACGCACTCATTCCCACCACTCCACTCACAGAACTGATCCATCTTATAGAAGGCCTTTCTCTCATGCACGGCCCATCCACTCTGCCAAACATGATGTCCCTCTCCAAGGACTAGTCGCTCCTTGCAATATGCCCAAAATTATGTCAGATGAAGCTTCAGAATGTATGACTCCAAGGAGCATTCTGGCTTCATCTTCTGCAGGAAAAACCTGTTTGTTCTCCTAGTAGTCCATGGTATATTCAACACTCTTCTCCAGCACCACAGCTCAAAGGCATCAATTCTCTATCATCCCTATTCACTGTCCAACTTTCTGATGCATAGCATGCAATTGTGAAGACTACAGTCTGCATCAGGCACACCTTAATCTCCAGCCTGATGTCGTTGCTCTTCAGTAC
>NW_006399855.1:5653994-5655406 GCF_000299155.1 Elephantulus edwardii | reverse complement strand
CCCTTCTTGATTTTGAATCATGTAGTGTCTCCTTGCTCTGTTCTGACCACTGCCTCTTGGTCCAAGTATAGGTTTCACATTAGCACAATCAAGTAAATGTTCTGGGATTCCCATTCTTCTCAGAGTCAGCCATAGCTTGTTGTGATCTACCCAGTCAGAAGCCTTTGCATAGTCCATGAAACACAGATAGACATTCTTCTGGTATTCTTTGCTTTCTGCAAGATCCATTTAACTGTAGTTATAATATCCCTAGTAGCATGACCTCTTCTAAATCCAGTCTGCACATCTGGAAATTCTCTATTGACATACTGTTCTAAACGTTTTTGGATAATTATCAGCAGAATCTTGCTTGCACATGATAATAATGATATTGTTCGATAATTTTCACACTCCGTTGGGTCACCTTTCTTTGGAATGGGAACAAATACAGATCTTTTCCAGTCAGTCAGCCAGCTGGCTGTCCTCTAGATTTCTTGGCAAAACTTAGCACATTCAGGGCATTATCTGTCTGTTAAAATAAATCAATTGGTATGCTGTCAACTCCTGGAGCCTTGTTTTATGCCAGTTCCTTCAGAGCAATTTGAACTTCCGTCTTCATCACCATAGGCTCTTTCTTGCTCATATGTTATTTCATGAAATTCTTCTGTGTCAGCCAATTCCTTCTGATACAGTGACTCTGTGTACTCCTTCCATCTTCCCTTGATACTTCCTGGATCATTTAACATTCTATCCAGGGTATACTTAAGTATTGCCACCCCTGGTTTGAATTTGTTTTTCAACTCCTTCAGCTTAAGAAACGTTGAGCAAATTTGGCCCTTTGGATTTCTGACTCCAGCTCTCTGCATATTTCATTATAGTTTCTCGCTTTGTCATCCCGGGCTGCCTTTTGAAATTTTCTGTTCATATCTTTGATTTCTTGGTTTCTTCTTTTAGCTTTGGCTTCTTGGGGCTCAAATGCAATAATCAGAGTCTTATCTGACATCCACCTTGGTCTTCTTTTTCAGCATTTGTAATGCTCTTTTTTGCATATGGGTACAATTTTTATTTTCTTTTCCAAACCAATTTTTATCTATAAACACTATTATTTATGCACTCGACATGAACATGTCCCTACAACTGAAATACCCTGAAATGGAATCCAGTTTTTAAAAAAAAATGTGCAATGTAGATTTAGGAAGTCATGATTCTGTATGTTAGGGAAAAAACTCAAATGACATTGAGTAGTAAAAATTACTGATTTAGGAAACAATGAAATTGTCCAATTTTATGTAAGACACTCTGACAATATGATTCTTTCTAAAATAGAGCATCATGCCATACCCATTTTTCATGTATCTAGTTTTAGGTGATACATTAAAACATAATGATTGTGTACAACTGAAAATGTTATTTTTTTAAACTTAAATTATTAT
>NW_006399855.1:5649360-5652439 GCF_000299155.1 Elephantulus edwardii | reverse complement strand
GGGATTTGAGTCTTAGACCAGATTGTTGTCATACATATAATGCCTAATCACATATTTCTTTTGGATAGTCTTCCCCTCATCTTTTCTAACGCAGTGTTTATTATCTATCCAACTATTATTCTCTTCACAATTCCCTTTACTCCTTCATCTGTCCTAGTTTACAACAGTAGCATTAGGCAGTATTTGTTCTTTTATGACTGAGTTATTTCACTCAAAATAATATTCTCCAGGCTCCCCTATGTTGTGTAATGTTCCAGTCTTTTATTGGTTTTCAATGCTGCATACTATCCCAGAGTTTTTCTATTTGTTGATGGGCCCTTGAGTTGCTTCCGTCTCTTTGCTATTATGAACAACACAACAATAAACATGGGTTGCATACATCTATTGGAGTCATAGCTCTGGTTTCTTTAGGGTATATTCCTAGTTGTGGAACTGCTGCGTCAAATAGTATTTCTATTTCCAACTTCTTGAGAAAGTGCCAGATGGCCTTCCATGGTGACTACTATCTTACATTCCCACAAGCGATGAATAACAATTCCAGTCTCTCCACACCTCTCCAATTGCTGTTTGCTGCCTATTGAACGTTGCTTTTGTTGCTAGTAATATGAGTACTTTTTAAAAAAAGAAAATAAAGTGTATTTAAAGGAGAAATAATCTATATTTAACATATGACATGTTTTTTAGTTCTTATGGACTTGTTCCTAGTTTTCTTCAGCCTCAGTTGTAACTTGTACAGGAATAATTGATGGTCTGATCCACAGTCAGCACCTGGGCTGTTTTTGACTGCTGATATTGAGCTCTCCAGTAATTCCTTCCATGAATGTAGTCAATCTGATTCCTATACCACCCACCTGGTGAGATCCATGTGTAAAGTCACCATTTGTGTTTCTTTTTATTTTTAATAAAAGTTTATAGAGACTTAGGATATCCATTCATTCATTGTTGTACTTTTCTCCCTGCACTACCCCCTCCTCCCAATTTACTCCTCTCTTCGAAAAGTAGAAGGAAAAATTCTTTCATTGTTATACAATCCCTCCCCTCACATCCACTCCACTGTGCAGCCTTCATTTTGGACTCCTGTCATGACAATAATACCCAATCATTTATCCCTTTTAATACGTTCTCTCATCTGTTTCAATGCAGTATATACATCATTCCTCCTCTCCTTCTGTCTTCCCTCAACCCCGATATCAGTCTCATTTTACAACAGTAGCCCTATGCAATATTTGTCCTTTTGTGACTGAGATATTTTGCTCAACATAATGTCCTCCCAGGTCATCCATTTTGCATAATATTTCATGAGTTCCTTGCTTTTCAATGGCATAGTATTCCATTGTGTGAATATACCAGAACTTCTCTATTCATTAGTTTGTTGATAAGCACTGGGTTGTTTCCAGTTCTTTGCTATTGTGAACAAAGCAGCAATAAACATGGGTGTGCATATATCTGCTTGGGTGGCGCTTATGGTTTCTTTAGGGTAAATTCCCAGTAGTGGAATTGCTGGATCAAATGGTATTTCTATTTGCAAGTTTTTGAAAAAGTGCCATAAAGCCTTTCCATAGTGATTGCACCAGTTTACACTCCCATCAACAGTGAATAAGGGTTCCAGTTTCTCCACAACATCACCAGCATTTGATGTTTGCTTCATGTTAAATTTTTATGGCTTGTATTTTTTGCCTCTTCTGGAGGCCAAAGACTGTCAATTGTTTTTAATTACAGTATATTGGGTACAATTAAATGATGACATATTTTAGATAATTCAACATGTGCTTGCAAACTGAATATGCATTTTTAAAAAAGTAAGAGAAAGGCATGATTTTTTTTCTCCAGAGTTTGACCATCTCTGTTTTTGGTGTAACTCTGAGCTCATAATTTAGATAACATTTAGGGAAAGGAAAATTTTTTAAACCCACTAAATACTAACGCAATGCACTCTTGTCCCTGTTTGGGCTTGTTTTTTGGTCTAAATTTATCTTTTTGCCTACTCTCTTACTGGTTTCTTTAATTATTCTCCCTATAATTAAAACATAAAGAAAATTATGTTATGACTATTCCCCCCTGCCCAAGAACATAAAACCAAAATATTTTCTTGGATGACAGGAGAAGAATCAGTTCCTTTGAGTTGTGGTGCCAGAGAAGAATCTTGAATATACCATGGGCTGTCAAGAAAACAAATAGATCTGTCTTTGAGAAGGTGAAACCAAGTCTCTTCTTGAAGGGTAGGATTTTGAAGCTCTATTTCACATAATTTGGGCACATGACCAGGAGAGACAGGTCTTTGGAGAAGGACGTAATGCTCAGAAGGAATCCTCCTGAGCAAAGGAGGGGAAGACCCTGGATGACATGGATTGGCACAATAACTGGGTCAATGGAGGTAGTTACATCAAAATCAGTGAGACTGACACAGGACAGGGAAGGGTTCAGAGCTGCTATACATAGGGTCACTATGAGTTTCAGGCAACTCAACAGCATGTAACAGCAACAATATTTAATTTGAACACAAGTAAAACTTTTATTTCAGAGATAACAAAATACATAAAACATACTACCATCTGGACATTTGGAATATACATTTGGAATATGTTATTCTGGGAAATAGGTAGTTCTCCATTTTCTAAATTCCAAGATTCTGTTTAAAATATACTCCACTTAAAATACACAGAATATATCTGAATTAAACTATGATTAAAATAGAAAACATCTAGAAATACCCAACCAAGCATAATCATTTAACTGATACAGCTAAGTCAAATCAGTTCTACATCAAATAAAGGTTATAATCAACTTACTCTGGGCCTTTGGCTTGAAAGATTTCAACTCAATGTTAAACTCTATCTTTCCTACTTCTGTATAAGACAAATTGCATAGATTTCAGGTGAATCAGTGAAAACTTACTGGTTTTCTTTCTTTTTAAAATATTGAGACAGATTAGAGTGCTCTGGTTGCCTACAAGCTGTACTACAATCCCAGAGGCACATGGTTCGAATCCATTAGATGCTCTGCTGGAGAAGGAGGAGCAATCTCCTCCTGTACCAGTCAGATCTGATTTGATGGTACACACACACAAACTAATAAAATA
>NW_006399855.1:5639213-5649260 GCF_000299155.1 Elephantulus edwardii | reverse complement strand
CTCCTCCTGTACCAGTCAGATCTGATTTGATGGTACACACACACAAACTAATAAAATAAAAAAATAGAAATAAAAATATTAAGACAGATTATAACACACTTCTTAGATAATATGTTTTTGTTAAGTGCCGTTGAGTTGTAGGTAACTCATTGCAACTTTATGAGTGAAAGACGTGGACACTAGTATAACTTCTGTCCTTTCCCCAGGTTCATATGGTTTCCAGAGGCAGACTATTTCAGAAGTGGATGCGACTCCTGCTTCCAAGCTTGTTTTAATCCAGGAGCTCCACCAAACACTTTCCATCATGGGTAACCATTCTCGCATTTGACACATCAGTGTCACAGTGTTCAGCTTCACAGCAACCATGACTTAACTCTGAACAGCAAATGGACAGATCAGGTCTATAAGACTTAGAGGAATGCTTCACCAAAAACAGTTAAAGACGGGCCTGAGAGCCATGGATTAGGATCACCCACCTTTGGCTTGGTATCATCACTTAACTGTCCTCTAGGCCAACTGATCTCTCTCTGTGTGTTGTTAAGTATACATATACTAAATAAAAGTTTGCAAGACTTAGCTTGTCAAACAATCAATAGAATCTCATCTCTAAAAATCTCAAAATAGTATCTCTCATGAACACCTATTATGTGTCAACAGAAAATTGCAGTGTAAGAAATACTTATGTTTCCTATATGTTTTCTGTTCTCACACTATGGTATGAAAAGTTGATAAAACAAAAGGTAAAAAAGTAGTAGGGTAGGACTTCCAAGGTACCTCGTACTGTATAATTTGTCTATGTATATGCTCACTTGCTCAGAGTTTTCTAAGTATAGTACTTGTTTGTCAGTGTTAGTTGCTGTGACACTGCAAGCTGGGCTATCGGTATTTTAATATGACCAGGTCATCTGTGGTGGATAGGTTTCAGCAGAGCTTCCAAGTTAAGACAGGCTTGAAGAAGGATTGGCCATCCACTTCTGAAATAACAGCCTTTGAAAACCCTATGAACAATTCAGAGGAACACTGATAGACATAACACGGGAGGTAGAATTCCTAGAGTGGAAGATAATAAAGATGAGAAGAAACACTGTAAACATCCATTAAAAATTGGAACATGAAATGTATGAAGTATGAATAAAGGAATATTAGAAGTTGTCCAAAATGGAATGGAACATACAAAGATTGATATTCTGGCCTGTAATGAACTGAAAATAACTGACATTGAGTAATTTGAATCAAATCATGTGACCTACTGTTCTGGGAACGAAAAATTGAGGAAGAATAGTGTTATATTCATAGTCAAAACAACCAAGTCAAGAACTATCTTGAAGTACAATGCTATAAATGATAAAATACTATCCATACACATACAAGGAAAACCTAATAATACAACTGTTACTCAAATATAAGCACCAATAGCCTAGTGTTTAGAAGCTGTATTGTAATCCTGAAGGCATCAGTTCTAATCCATTTGTTGTTTTGTTGAAGAAAGTGAGCAATCTCCTATACAATTACAATTACCCCTGGAAATGTGCCAAAGGGTCAGCTATGAGTCAGCTCCAGCTAACAGTACACAACACCACCAACAGCTAAAGCTGAAAACAAGAAAATTGAGGAATACTAACTTTTGTGATCTGAAATTGACCAAACATGCCGTTAAGATGTGTTAATAATTGAAGACTGGAATGCAAAAGTTGGAAAAAATGTAGAAGGATAGGTAGTTGGAAATTACTGACTTGGGGAGAAAAAGATAAGGCTGGAGATCAAATGACTGAATTTTTTACATTCAGTGATTTCTTCATAGCACACACCTTTTAAAAGAAACACAAATAGCACTAACACATATGAACTAGAAAAGAGTAAGATTGACTATAATTATAGAAAGAATGACTATAGAGACTCAATATCAGCTGTCAAAACCAGTCCAGGTGTTGACTGTAGAACAGGCCATCAATTAGCCATGTGCAAGTTCAAATTGAAGTAAAAAAATAATTAAAGCAAGTCAACAAGAGCCAAAAGAGTACGTTGAGTCTATCACTCTTAAATAAAAAAAAAAAAAAATTTAAGAACAGATCTGCAGCATTGAGACCAAGAAGCTGTTGTGTGAACAGAGCAAGGGAACATAGCACATTTTAAATGTGTGAATGGTGTGCATCAAGGCTGTAGCCTCTCTCCATACCTATTCAATCTCTGTGCTGAGTAAATCATTAGAGGAACTGGAATTTATGAAGAGTGTGGCATCAGTATTGGAGGAAGGCTCATCAACAACCTGCATCATGCATATGACAAAACCTTGCTTGCTGAAAGTAAAGAGCTCTTGCTGCAAAGGATCAAGGACTGCAGCCTTCAATATAAATTACATCTCACCATCAAGAAAACAAAAGTCTTCACATTGAGCCAATAGATGAATTAATGATAGCAGGAGAATGGATGGAAATTTCAATTATTTCATCTCGCTTGTATCTATAGTCAGCACTCTTGATATCAGTAGTCGATAAATAAGGAGACTTAATATTGGAAAGTCTGCTGTCAGGGATTTCTCCAAAGTTCTGAAGAGTAAGTTTAAAGATTAATACACACCTGATTCCTATTCTAATTCCAATTCAAGTCTTTCCAATCACTATATGAGAGCTAAACAGTGAATAAATATAACAGAAGAAGAATTGATACATTTGAATTATGGTGCTAAAGAACAGTATTGAATATCCCATGGACTGCTAATAGAACAAACACTATTTCTTGGAGAAAGTGTATCCTAGAGTCATTTAGAGGCCAAAATAGGGAAGCTTCATCTCACATATTTTGGATATGTTGTTAGGAAATGCTATTCCTTGGAAAGGGACATTATGCTTGGAAAGCTGAAGGGTCAGAGAAGGAAAGGCAGACCCTCAGTGAAATAGATTGGTAGTGTCTGTGTTAATGGACTCAAATGTAGCAAGGGTGATAAGGATAGCACTGGAAAAGAAAGAGTTCAGATCTGTTGTTCATAAGGTTGCGATGAGTCATATTCCACTCAATGGCACTTAACAAAAATTTGGCAACATAGTAGGATGATATAGTTTTACAGTCTGGAGTAGAGTTCTCTCAGTGATTGCAGAAAGGTCTTCATAGGAAGGAACAGTGAGACTTTTAACCCTATTATTTTCTGAAAATTACACTGCTCTGCAGTCTATTTATTGTGTTGTTCATTGACATACTGTTTTGTGATGCATATAGGCAAATGATCTCACGTCTTTAAGTGTGTACCAATTTCGTTGTTAAGCTGTGCTTGAAAATTAAAACATCAATGGGCACAATGATAGTTTTTGTAGGAAGTAATTTCATACCATCATCTCAAATATTCCTTAATGACCAATACTGAGTTTAGGAAAATGTAGAAATGTTTAAACTGGGAACTATCTTCTGAAATGGCCCTTAACATTTCTTTTTCATTTAGGAATAGTTTCCTTTAAAAAGGATGCAAAACCTATGTCCTGTGTAATTTGTCTAAATTTAGAATGATTAGTGAATTTTAGACATTTATAATTCCTCAGAGGAATTTCTATAGCGCTAATTTCTTACAAATAAATTCCTAGTGTCTTCCTTGTTTCTGGAGCTCTGCTTCAAGTTCCAAAGCCCCAAACTTCATGGAAGGTGACTGAAATGTCTTCTTCATGTCAGAGTTTGGCTTCAATGCCAAAGGTCCCCAAAGTGAGAGGGAGGCAACTGAATTGTGCTCCAAAATTCAAGAAGCTGAGCTCTCATAGTAAGAGGCTGAAGCTTTGAAAACCTGAAAAAGAATGTAACATCAGTATTAATGGAAGATTTATAAGCAACCTGCATTATGAAGATGATACATCCTTGCTTTCTGAAAGTGAGGAGAACTTGAAGTGTTTGTTGCAGAAAAATAAAAAATTAGAGATCAAAAAGTAAAAAAGTCAAAGATTCACAATGAATTGCATTCAACATCAAGAAGACAAAAATCTTCACCATTGACTGATAAAAAACATCATGATAGATGGAGCAGAGATTGAAATTGGCAGTTATTTCTTCTTATTTGTATCCACAATCAAGATGCTTGGCACCAGCAGTCAGGCGATTAGGGGACATATTTTTTATGGGGGGAAAAACAAATTGGGGGTACAAGGAGGTGAGGGTTGGGGGCAGAAGGGTGAGGATGGGCAGGGATGCACTTACAGAGCAGCAGAAACTGGTTGGTGGGGGGAGCAGGTGAAGGAAGTGAAAGTGATCCAGTAAGGACCAGATGCTACAGGAAAATGACAAGCATTTTCCAATGGTAGTTAAATCAACTGTCTTACTGATTTGGGAACTGGATGTTGACTCTCTGGCTTCTTCATGCTGAACAGGGGCATTGATGTGAAGGGGGAAAGGGAGGACACTTTATCACCTTATTGGTGATCTTGGGTTAAGACTGCTTGCCTTCTTGTTCTTTTAGAAGATACTTTCCTGTCATTTGCTCCCCTCTGGACTGCAAAGTGTTTTCCCAGGTGGGTCCAGTGGGGATGGCTGGTTGAACCCAGAGGCTCCATCATCCTTTGCTTCTTTAGCTGGCAGTTGTATTTCCTTTTTGTCACTGGCACTGGGTTCGGGGTCAGGTCTGAAATAAAACTCAGTGGTAAGGTTACCTGTAGGAAAGAGAGCAAACCTAGAAAGAACAAACTTGTGAGTTACAAATAGAGGGGATTTGGGGGTGTTGCTTTTGGGTTTACTGGGGAGAGGGCGGCAGAAAGTAGCCTTGATAAAATTCTCTGGATTTCTTAGGCATTTTTTTTCCTACCCAGGGGTCAGATCGCACAATATGGGGACTGAGGAGCTCAACCTGAGGGCCATAACAACTCATCCCAAGCCGAGGGCCGAAAACAGCCCACCCCGGGTAGAGGGCCATGACGGCTCACCCTGAGCCGAGGGCCAAAGACAGCCTGTCCCTAGCAGGGCAACACCCCCCATGGGCTGGCTGGTACACTCCCCTCTAATTGCCCCCACACTAATCTGGTCCCCTCAACTGACCGAGGATTGTGTGGTCAGGGACAGCGTCTCCAATTCCAGCACCACCACTTTTACCCCCCCATAAGTGGTCATACTATAATTTGAAGTAGGTGTCACTTCTCTCCCCCTTTATAAATGGCAAAGGGAACCTGAAAATTGTGAACAGGCTCCCCCCCCCCCAGGTATAAACATCTTTTGGCAGAAGCATTCAACAGATCAAAATATGTGGTGCATTTAGGATGTTGGTCTTCTTGGACATGCTGCGACTGTTAAGTGTCATCAAGTAGACAACTCACAGTGACTTTCAACAATCCATTGTATAGGTGATCATCTTCTCTGGTTTTCCAAGAAAACCCAAACCTGCAGGTGGTGGGGCACACGTCCCCCCCACGGGTGGCAGGGCATGCGTCATCTCTTCTGTGTGCGCGGCTAGCAAGCACACACCATCCCCCAGCGCAGGTGACTGGCAGGAGCTCACCATCTCCCGCATGTCATCTCCCACGCTGGCGGCCGACGGGTGCCATTCCCCAGTGAGGCCAGCAGTCACGCATTATCTTGTGCATGGGTGACCGGTGAGCGCGTGTCCTCTCTTAGCTGGCGCGTGTCATCTAGTGTGTGGGCAGCTGGTGGGGGTGGGTGCACGTCATCCCCCATCAGGGGCAGCCAGTGGGTGCACGTCATCTCCTGCGCAGGTGACCGGAGGGCTCGCATCATCTTGTGCACAGGCAGCCAGCGGGTGCGCGCCTCCCCCCAGCGCAGGGCGGCCAGCAGACACGTGCCATCCCCCACACAGGTGACTGGAGGGCACATGCCATTTTCCATGCGGGTGGCTGGTGGGCACGAGCCATCTCCCAAGTATCATCTCCCACATGGGCGGCTGTCGGGTGCGCATCATCTCTCGGAGTGCTTGCATCATCTCATGCGCAGGCAGCCAGCGGTCCGCACCATCCCCCAGGACAGGGCACCCAGCAGGTGTGCGTCATCTCCCACACAGGCGACTGGCGGGTGTGCGCCATCCTCCCTCGCGGTCTGCCGCCAGAGCATGCCATCTTCTGTGCGGGTGGCCGCCGGGCGAGAGCCATCCCCCTAGTGTCATCTCCCACACAGATGGCTGGCGGGTGTGCGTCAATTCATGTGTGGGTGACAGGCGCACGCCCGTTATCTCTCGGTGGGTACCCATCATCTCTCGGCAGGTGGGCGTCATCTCGTGAGCAGGCAGCTGGTGGGGGTGGGTGTGCACCATCTCCCTGTGTGGCCGGTCGGTGGGCGCACATCATCTCTTGGCGTGCAAGTGCCATCTCCTTTACAGGCAGCCAGCGGGTGCGCACCATCCCCCCCACACGGGGCAGCCAGCAGGCTCGTGCCATATCCCACATGGGTGACTGGCAGGCGCACACCATCTCCCCATGTGGGTGGCTGCCGGGCATGTACCATCTTCAGCATTGGTGGCTGGTGGGCGTGAGCCACCTCCCATGTGTTATCTCCCACACGGGTGACTGGCAGGCACGCGCCATCCCGTGTGTGGGAAGCCAGTGGGCTCGCACCGTCCCCCCATGCAGGCACCTGCTGGGTGAGTGCCATCTTCCATGTGGGTGGCCCGCGGGCGCAAGCCATCTCCAGCACGTCATCTCCCACACGGGTGGCTGGTGGCCGCACTTCATCTTGCATGTGGGAGGCCAGTGGCTGTCCGCTTCCCCTGCCGCCGCCATCTTGGCTCCAAGAATTCTCCTCGGAACAAGTACAGTTTGCTGCAGTGTGGCGGCTCCACCGCACCAGTCCTGGGGAGGCCCAGTGCCCACCCTCCAACCTGGGTGAGGGATTCCATAGGTTCCAGCTGTGGGAGCTTCATGGAGCTGTGGCTGCGGTGAGGCGCAGTGCGGGCTCTGCAGGAGGGGGTTGGGAGCTGCGGCACTCATCCATTCTTCCTTGGGAATCCTTGAATTCCTGTTGTTGAGCCTCAATCCTCACTGAAGGCCAGTCATCAACTGTTTAACTGTTCAATTATCAATAAACAGAAGTCTGTAGAGGGTCATAATGGCCCTTTTCCAAGTGATCCACTGCTCCTGCAGCTTACCACGTTGTCTCTGCCTCTGCCACCATCTTGTATCAGGGGACATATTTTGTTGAGCAAGTTCATTGTCAAGGACCTCTCCAAATTGCAGAGGAGTAATGATACCAGGTTAAGACTAGTGTGCACCTGATTCAGGCCATAGTACTTTTTAATTACTTGCTGTGTATTTGAGAGCTGGACAATGAATATGGATATTAAGAGAAGAATTAATGTCTTTCAGTTGTGATATTTGAGAAGAGTACAAACTATCCGATGGGCTGCCAAAAGGATGAACAGATACGTCTTGGATAAAAAGTGTATCTAGAGTGCTCCTTGGAAGAGCTCTGGTGGCCAAATGGTAAGGAACTGTACTGCCAACACACAACAAAAAGGCACACACTTTGAATTCACCAGGTGCACTGAGGGATAAAAATGGACAGTACCTTCCCATGTGATATATAGCTTCTGGAAACCCACTGAAGGGTCAGCTATGAGTTGGCTTCAACTTGACAACACATAAAAAGAACAGCCACCAGATCCAGAGTGCTCCTTGGAGACAGATAGTGAAGCTTCATCTTACATACTATGGGCATATTGCTAGAAGAGGCTATTACTTAGAAAGGGAAAGGAGCATCATGCTTGGAGAGGTGAAGGTTCAGCAAAAAAGAGAAAGACCATCAGCAAGATAGATTAACACCATGACTGCAGCAATGCACTTAAGTGTGTCAGATGATGAGGATGGCACAGGATAGGACAGAGTTCAGATCTGATGTTTATCTAGTTGCTATTAGTTATACTTACCTTGACAGCACATGAACAATTTCTTGGGTACAATGAGTGCTCTCTATTCTTCTCTAAGTACAGCTAGACTTTTTAATGCAAGTTTAAAAAGTTATATTTTCTAAGATGGAATTTAAACTGCTAAGCCAAAGACCTTAACTCTTTGGCATTTCTCATCCACCAGTGGCTCTACTGGAGAAAGATGCAGAGGCAATCTCTTCCTGTGGTATAAATTGCCTCACAAACCTAATGAATCATCAGTTATGAGTAGGTTCCAACTCTCCAACAATGAATGCACAAGTGACATTTTACATTAAGACACAGAGTAGAATTTATAAATGTATTAAGAGGAAGAATTGCTTGGGAAGGAGATAGATTGGTATTTTAATTTATTATTGCTACTATACCAAATTACTACAAATTTAGTACCTTCAAGCAACACAAATGTATTCTCAAATAAGATATATTCTAGAGATCCGAAGATTAAGATCAAGATGTTGACAGGGATGTATTCCTTCGAGAAGTTTCAGGGGAGAGTCCATATCTTTGCCTTTTCCAGTTTTCAGAAGCTGCCAACATTACTTGACTAATGACCTCTTCCTCCATCTTCAAAGCCACAAACATAAATCATCTTTGCTTCTCCTGCTTTAAATTGTCCCTTTTTTATGTTAATGTTCTTGCTCTCCTTTTAGAAAAAATCATTTTGTTTATATCATACTTACAAAATAATTTAGAATAATTTGTCATTTCAGGATCTTAAACACACCTAAATATCCACAGCTTCCAAGGACATCAATGTATTTGAGGCCTATTCAGTTTACTTCAACGGTCTTGAAATTTGAGGGATAAAGTGGCCCATTGATATATCATTGGCAACTTAGATAGGAAATATGTTTTTGTTGTTGTTTTGTTATTGTGTTGTCAAATCTAAATCAGCTCATAGCCAATCCCTTTAGTGTGTTTTCAGAGACAGTAAATCCCAGTTGAGGATTTTGTCCTGAAGAGAAGCTGGTGGATTTGAATCTTGTGCTTTTGGGCTAGCAGTGCAAATCCTAACCATTAAATCTCTAGAAGTTCTTTGGTAGGAAATACAGCAAGTCCTTAAATGTAACTGGGGAAAGCATCATAAAATTTAACAAAGAACCTATTCTGAAATTGTATGAGTCATGTTAAGACAATTTTACAAGAGGGTTTAGCAAATTTCACATTAGCAAAAATTGAGCTTAAAGCCCCCAAACATAAGATCTGTGTCTTACCTCTGGAGTTAGTAGTGTGAGAATGGACCCTACATAGGAACTGTGGCCTTTGCTTCAGAAACAGTTTGATGGTTCAAAACAATGTACTGGGTTTTTAAAGGATGAGTCATCTACACAGAGGGCATTCATCCCAACATAAATTTTAAAAAGCTTTACATTTATATTATTAATTCTAAAATGATTTCTGCATATATAATTTCTGTGAAGCAACTCCTTGTAAAATACTATGTACGACAATCTTCTGGTTTTCCCATTACATTTGTTTGTTGGTGACTAGCAACCAGTACACTCAACACTTGATGTTATATAACAAAAAGTTAGAGTTGTTGATATTTTCCATAAGTGAGCAATGGAAGGGAAAGATAATACAGAGCTGTTGTTATGTGCCTGTCTACTCAATATTCCCACAGAAATGGGCCTATTTCTTCAATCAAGGAACTATTTTAGGTGCAATCTTGAGAATAGTGCAAATTAATGAATATATTTATAGTTGATGTGAAATGATACTGAAATTATGAGTATAAAATTTTATATAAGCAGATAGATTTTTCCTATCAGCGTATCTAACTGATTAAACTTAGGCAATCTTGGTGACTATTACTCTTGTTTCTAGAATATAGTAGATCTATGAAATGGTAAGAATATTTCAAAAGAAGTAGATATATATTAAGGAACCCATTTTATAGTCTAAAACTGAAAGAAATAAATGCAAAGGCCTGTGTGCATGTGTGTGTGTAGAATATATATATATATTCATATTTCTTTTTGATTCCTTTAAAGTGATCTTCAGAAATTTGACCTGTCACTACAAAAGTTTTATCAACAGAGAAAAGTTGTAAAAACTAGAAAATATCTAATAGCCATTAGTCATATAGTAGCTATAGCCTGATGTGTTTTTTGTTTTGTTTTGTTTCTTTTATGATTTTGGATCTTATTACTAATTGGAAACATTTTAGAAAGAAATAGTTCATACAAAGG
>NW_006399855.1:5636890-5638643 GCF_000299155.1 Elephantulus edwardii | reverse complement strand
TCATTTTCTCAGGGCATATTCCAAGCAATAGAATAGCTGGGTCATTGGAATTTCTATGCTCAGCTTTTTGAGGAAGCTCCAAACTGCCTTCCAGAGTGGTTGTACCATTTTACAATCCCACCAGCATGGTATAAGGGTTCCTATCTTGCCTCTCCAACATTTGTTACTTGCTTCCCTGCTAAACTTTGCCACTTCTACTTAGATAAGATGGTATCTCACTGTGGTTTTGATTTGCATCTTTCTTATTGCCAGTGATACTGAGAATCTCATGTGTCTGTTGGCCTTCCATATGTCCTCCTCTGTGAAAAGTCTTTCCATGTCTTTTGCCCATTTTGTAATTGAATTATCAGTCTTTTTCCTGGAGGCCCAGAAGTATTCTGTAAACTTTCACTATGAGTCCCTTGTCTGAGGTGGTATCGCCAAATGTTTGTTCCCAGTCAGTAGGTTTTCTTTTCACCCTGCTGGAAAAAGTTTTTAATGAGCACAGAGATTTACTCTTTATAAGGTCCCATTCATCAATTTATTTATAAATTAAATTGAAAGTACAAAACAGAAATATTTTGCTAAATTGCATATTTTACATGAAGTGTACCCCTTCTCTGTTCACACAACAGACTCCTGGTCCACATATAGGTTCATCATGAGCACAATTAAATGCTCTGGAACTCCCATTCTTCTTAATGTCAGCCACAATTTGTTATGATCCACACAGTTAAATTACTTTGCATAGTCAGTAAAGCACAAAGACACTCTTCTGGTATTCTTTACTTTTAGTCAGGATCCATATGACATAAGCAGTGATATCACTGGTACCACGACCTCTTCTAAATCCTGCTTGAATTTCTGGTAGATCTCTATCTTGTTACTGTTCTAGCCAATTTTTAATGATTTTCAGCAGTATTTTACTTGCATATGATATGAATGCTGTTATTCAATAGTTTCCACATTCAGTTAGATTACCTTTCTTGGGAATGAGAACTATTATGGACTTTTTCCAATCCACTGGCCTCCAGATTTCCTGACATAGACTGGAGAGTGCATCCAAGGCTGCATCTGTTGATTGAAACAAGTTAATTGGCATTTCATCAAATCCTGGGGCCTTATATTTTGCCAATGCCTTCAGTGCAGCTTCCACTTGTTCCTTCTTTATTATTGGCTCCTCTTCACATGATATTTCCTGAAATTTTTCAATGTCAATCAGTTCTTTCTGGTACAATGATTCTGTGTTTTCCCTTCATCTTCTTTTGATGCTTTGTTAGTCTTTCAATATACTGCCCTTAACATCTTTCAATATAGTGACATGAGGCTTAAATTTATTTTTCAGTTCTTCCATCTTGAGAAATGTAGTGGGAGTTCTTCCCTTATTATTGTCCAATTTTAACTCTTTGCACATTCCATTATAATATTTTGTGCTGTCCTCATGAGCTGTCCTTTGAAATCTTCTGCTCAGCTCTTTTATTTAGGGTTGTTTTCCTTTTATTTTAACTTCTCAATGGTCCAGTGTAATTTTTAGAGTCTCTGAGAACAGAGATAGGAAACACTGCATGGATTAAAATTGAGAAGGGAATGCAACAGGGATGTATTCTCTCTCCATACCTATTTAATCTTTGTGCAAATTAATTATTAGAGAAAATGGTCTCTATGAAGAAGAGTGTGGCATCAGCATTGAAGGGAAACTCATCAATTAACACAAACTTGCATGCTGAAAGTGAGGAGATCTTGAAACACCTGTTGCAGAAGATCAAGGAATGCA
>NW_006399855.1:5634090-5635630 GCF_000299155.1 Elephantulus edwardii | reverse complement strand
AGAAGAATTGATGCCTTTGAGCTGTGGTGTCAGAGAAGAACTGAACATTCACGGATGGCCAAGGGAACAAACAGATATGTCTTGGAGAGTGTGCAGACACGTGCTCTTTGGAGGCAAAAATGATGAGGCTTTGCCTCAAATACTTTGGGCATGTTGCTAGAGTGGCTATTCCTTGGAGAGGGATATGATCCTAGGAAGAGTGAAGAGGCAGTGGAGAAGGGGAAGACACTCTACCAGGTGGGTTGATATGGTGACTGCTGAAATGGGCTCCTGTGTGTCAAGAAGTATGAGAATAGCACAGGATAGAACAAGGTTCAGATCTGTTATTCATAGGGTCACAATGAGTTGTACTCGAGTCAGCAGCACTTAACAACAACAACAACAACACAAAATCAGTGAGCTCTGGTGGTTAGTGGCAAGAGGCTGCATTGCAGTTACAAAGGCACCCGGTTGGAATCCATGGATAAGGAATGGCAATCTCCTTTTGTGAGATTTACTGTCTCTGAAAACCCACTAGAGGGTGAGCTTGATGGCTTAACTTGACTGCACCTAATAAAGACAACAACAATATGCATGCTTATGCCTTTTATTTGTTTTATTATAATTTAAAAAAATTTTAGCAAAAAATACTGGCTTTTTTTTTTCTTAGGTAGAAATTTCTGACATACTGCTGTATTCCCAACACATTAACAGCAGTATACAATTGCTCAGTCAGGAGAGCTGCTGAAATGTGCCTTCTGGCACCTTGGGCTTCATTCAACCTGGTGTCTTTAGGCCAGTGTTACAAAGTTCTTAATCCTGCCAGTTATGACGTCTCTCCACCCCTACTCCCTTCCAGACCTCAAACTTGGACAATGGGTCCTAGCTCTGGTTCCATGATATACCAGTTCCACGGTCAGCTCTATCTCATGTTAGGTCTCCAGGTTCTTCTCCAGTTGCTGCTCCTGTAAAGCCCAGCCTGAGTGCTGCAGGATTCTTTGTCCCATAAAAACCCAGTCTCTGCATTCTCTGCTTATTCTTTGCTGGTGGTTAATGACTCAATTTCTGCTGCTATATTCACTTCATTTAGTGGCAAAACTAGCTAATCCTCTTGTGCATAAACCAACGCATCCCATTCTCATGTCTCTGCCCATCCATCTGGCAAAGTCAAACTCAATGACTAGAAACACCATTATAAACCGGGAGCCCTGGACCACCCTCTGCTTTTTCTTATCATTAACCTTTATGTTTCAAGTGTTTCACCTCATCATGTCACTAATAACTGTATTCATAAAAACATATAAATCAGCTGCTTCATGCTTCATGCCTTGATTTCTCCATTTTAAATAGTTAATTTCCGATCTGCCCATCTCTATCAAAACAAAAGTATGTCAACAGAGAACTGCCAGATGTGCAGGCTGGATTTAGAAGAGGTTGTGATACTAGGGATATTATTGCTAATAATAGATGGATCTTGGCAGAAAGCAAAGAATACCAGAAGAATGTCTTTCTGTGCTTCATTGACTATGCAAAGGCTTTTGACTGTGTGGATCACAACAAG
>NW_006399855.1:5631040-5632414 GCF_000299155.1 Elephantulus edwardii | reverse complement strand
GACTCTCTTTCCCCATGTAATGAACTTCATTTCTTTGTAAAAACTCCATTGTGTATAGGTAGATTAATTTCTTTTTGGGTTCTCAGTTTTATTACATTTGCCAACTCATGTTATTACAAGTAGTAACACACAGGTCTGATTTCAATGGCTGAGTAATCAGGGAATGTCAGATCTTCTCCTTAGTTTTTCTCCTGACAGTATCTCTTTGTTTGTTTAGGTCATTTCCTTTCTATATGAAGGTGGTGGTTGATTTTTCAAAATCCTTCAAAACATAGTGACAGTATCCAGATAGGGTTTGCATTGCATTTATAAATTTCTTTTTGGTAAAATTGCCATTTACACAATGTTATGTCTTCAAGCATTTTAAAAAATATGTTATGTCTTCCCAAAATATGGTATATTTTACCTGTATAAGATAGGTATCTTTGGGTCTCTTTTAGTAGTATTTTATAGTTTTACTTGTAAAGATCTTTTGCATCTCTGGTTAGCTTTTTTCCCCCTAAATACTTAATTTTATAGGTGACTATTGTAAATGCCATAGTTTTCTTCTTTTCTGCTCATAATTATCTTTGTGGTTTTTTTTTCCTGTATGTTTTTTTATTGGTTTGTTTACAAAGTCTATATACACTCTGTTTCACACTATTCTTCACATTATGTTTAATACAATCATTCTCATACATTATGTTTTATAAAATCAATTACAATTGGACCTTGCCCATCATGACCCTGTCTTTTTGCCCAGATCTTTCCTGTTTGCTTCCCCCTCTTTCCCTCCTTCCCTCCACCTTTGAACATTTGTTCCTTTGAACATTTTTTCATGTGCTTGTAGACTGAATGTCGTCTTTGGTGAAGTGTCTTCATATCCTGTGCCCATTTTTCAACTGGATTTTTTACCTTTATCTTGTTGTGGTGTAGGTATAGATTTCCTAGGAGCACAATTAAGTGGGTTTGGATTCCTATTCTTTACCACCATGTTTATAGTTTGTTGAAATTCTATTCTTTTAAATTTTTATAGTTTGTTGTGATCCACAAAGCCAAATACCTTTGCATAATCAATAAAACACAGATGGACTGGAGGAAGTCTCATCAGTAATCTATATTATGCAGATGACATAACCTTGCTTACTCCAAATCAGGAGGACTTGATATGATTGCTGCAGAAGATCAAAGAATGCAGACTTCAATATGGATTGCATATCAACTTCAAGAAAACAAAATTTATCCCCACTGGACTAATAGGCAAGATAATAACAAATTGAGAAAAGATTGAAAATACCTGTGACTTAAACTTATTTGGATCCATACTCAACACCCTTGGTATCAGCAGTCAGGGGAGATCAGGATATATATTGTACTAAGGAAAGTGTGCAGAGA
>NW_006399855.1:5627943-5629800 GCF_000299155.1 Elephantulus edwardii | reverse complement strand
CTTAGTCAATGAAACACAGAATACCCCATAGATATAAAAAAGAACAAACCGATAAGTTTTGGAGAAGGAACAACCAGAGTACTCCTTGGAATAAAGCTCCATCTCACATACTTTCAGGATGCTTCTGGGAGAGGCTTTTCCTTAGAGAAGGACATCATGCTTAGAAAGCTGATGAGTCTGTAAAAGAGAGGAAGACCCTCAATTAAATGAATTGACACAGTAACCACAGCAATGGGCTCAAATAACAGTTTATTTGGAGATGCCACCAGATAAGACCTTACAGATCAATCATTTATAGGGTCATTATGTGGTGTTCTCAAGTCTACAACACCTAACCAAACTTTGCTTTCAGCCAGGATCCATCTGACATCAGTAATGATATCCCTGTTTGTATGACCTCTTCTAAATCTCACTTGAATCTCCAGCTATTCCCTATCAGTAATATTGTCCCAGCCTTTTATATCATCTTCAATATTTTGTTTACATGTGATAGTAGTCATATTAGTCAATATTTTTTCTATTCTGTTGGATCACTTTTCTTTGGAATGGGAATAAATATTAATCTCTTCCTGTAAGTCAGGTCCTCTAAACTAGCTGGCATTGACTTCCACATGTCCAGGGTTGCATCTGGTGAAACATGCCAGCCAGTATATCATTTATTCCTATGTTTTTCCCAGTGTCTTCAGAGAGACCTCAATTTCTTCCTTTGTTACCAATGGCTTTTGTTAATATCATGTTTCCTGAAATTTTATGTGATTACTGGTGTTTCTGTGCATTTTTTTCATCTTCTTTTAATGCTTCCTGGATCATTCAAGATTTTACTATAGCATTCATCTCTCAGTATTGCAACTTGAGGCTTGAATTTGTTTTTCAGTTCTTTCACCTTGAGAAATGCCTAAAAAGATTTCTATTTTTATTCATTCTCTCCACCTCCTTGTATATTTTGTTATAATACTTTGCTTTGTCTTCTCTAGCTGCCCTTCTGGAGCTGACATCTCCTGTTCAACTATCTAACTTCTTTATTTTCGTTTTCGGTGCTATAATGCAATTTTCACAGTTTCTTCTGACATTCATTTTGTCATTTTCTTTCGCCTCTGTCTTTATAATTATCTTTTGTTGGTTATTTTTTTTGGGGGGGTTGGATTTCCCTTCATTCACTGATGTACTTTTCTTCTTGCCTACCCTCCCCCGCCCCCCAGTTCTCTTTGAAAAGTAAAAGAAAAAAAATTATTTCATTGTTATACAATCCGTCCTGGCAAGTCCACTCCACTATGCAGCCTTCATTCTGGACTCCAGTCTTGACAATAATACCTAATCACATATCTCTTTTAAACAGACCTCTCCCTCATCTGTTTCAATGGAGTATACATAATTTATCCCGTCTTTCTTAGTCTGCCCCCAACCCCGATATCAGTCTGTTTTTCTTCTCCCCATGACTATTATCTTTGATTTCATCGTACAGCTCCTTTAGTCTTCCATCACTGGAGGTCAATGCCTCAACTCAGTTACTATGATAATTTTTTAGTTCACGTGGGATAGACTTGAGGTCCTATTTTGTTGGTTAATTTATTGGTAACGATGATTTTTAAAAGCAAATATCCAAAACTTGCTTTACATACTTATAGTGTTGGAATATTTATAGGATAAGCATCTTTGTATCTCTTATCCAATTTTAAAATAACAGGTCACCTATTCATTAGATTAAATGTATTTGTTGTTATAAACCTAAGAGACCATTGTAATACTGTTAGAATTTGAAGAGTATATCTGAGACTGGCCAGAGAGGGAGGACAGGAAGTGGCACTGGGCAAGGTCACCTCGGATAACAGCAAACAGGCGTCTTTCAGGTAAAACCCA
>NW_006399855.1:5616070-5624528 GCF_000299155.1 Elephantulus edwardii | reverse complement strand
AACAACAACATATCTGAGACATATAACAATAATAAATTTTATAGTTTACCAAATGACTGCATTATTATTACAATGCTAATTACTTGCTTTGGGGGGAACATTTTAATTAGATCATCTTTTTTCTCTATTCTTTTTTGACTATTAATTATTACTCTTCTCACCATGTTAATTTTCAATAAATATTAATGTTCACATTAATAGCTATTTTATTGCTATTAAAAGAATCTTTAATGATAAAAATTTATATCATGTGAAATTTAGTTATATTTACATTGTGTAATCTAAAAGTGATGTTATATATTCATATTTTTACTTATATTTATTTTTGTTTTATGTTAGACATATATATATGCTGTAAGAATTTCAAATTCCAGCCAAATCTTGCATGATATTAATAGATATTTATGTTTCAAAGCAGAAAATGCAGCAGTGATGCTTTCATTGAACATGCAGTGATGTTATATCACAGTAACGGCCTTTACTTGAACGCTGATCTGAGAGGAAGAAATCCTCAGCAATATAAAGAAATCTTCAAGTTGACAGAGCACTACTACACATATAAGCTGGGTTTAGAAGAGGCATGGCACTAGGGACATTATCACCAATGTCAAATGCATCTTGGCCAAAAGCAAAGAGTACCAGAGGGATATCTATCTGTGTTTCCTTGAATATGCAAAGGCATCTGACTCTGTAGATCATAGCAAATTGTGGTTAACATTGAGGAGAATGGGAATTCCAGAACACTTGATTGTACTTTTTCAAAACCTATACTTGGGCCAGGAAGCCATTCTCAGAACAAAGCAGGTAAACACTGCCTGGTTCAAAATCAGAAAGAGAGTGTGTCAGGGATGTGTCCTATCTCAATACCTTTTCAATCTCTATGCAGAACAGATCATTCAGGAGGCTGGGCTAAAGATGAGGAGGAATATGGTATCAGAATTGGAGGAAGACTCATCCACAAACTACGTTATACAGATGACACAACCTTGCTTGCTGAAACTGAGGAGGACCTGAAGTCCTTGCTGCAAAAGCTCAAGGACTGTACTCTTCAATATGGATTGAAGCTCAACATCATGAAGACAAAGATTCTCACCACCAGGCCAATTGGCAACACCATGACGGATTGAGAAGAGATTGAGATTGTTAACAGTAACAGTTTGCTCGGCTCCACAATCAACACTTTTGGTTTGGAGAATTTAATTAGGTAAATGTGCTGTCAGGGATATTTTCAGAGTACTGAGAAGCAGTAATGTCAGTCTAGAGACTAAGATGTAACTGATCCAGTCCATAGTCTTCACAATTACTTGCTATGAAAAGGCATCCAAAGAGCTGGATAATGACTAGGGATGATAGAAGAAGAATCAATGCCTTTGAATTGTGGTTCTAGAGGAGTCTTGAACATATCATGGACTGCCAATAAAACAAATATGTCTGTCTTGGGGAGGATGAAACCAATTTTCTCCTTGGAGAGTAGGATTTTAAAGCTCTGTCTCACAGACTTTGGGCATGTGGCCAGGAGGAACCAATCTTTAGAAAAGGACATCATTCTTGTAAGGGTGGAGGGACAGCACAGGAAAGGAAGACCTTGGATAAGATGGATTGATACAGTAACTGGGGCAATGGAGGTAGGTGTATCCAAGTCTGTGAGACTGGTTCAGGACAGGGCAGGCTTCAGAGCTATTGTACATAGGGTTGCTTTGAGTTATAGGCAACTTGATGACACATAACAACAACAACAAATATATATAAGTTAATTTGATATTATTTATTACAGACTATAAGCCGGTAAATTAAGGTAAGAATACATAAAGATCAAATAAGACATTATATATTGTATAAGAGAATAAAGATGACAGATGTTTCACAATAACCTATTGTTTTTTTCTTTTTTTTAAGAACAAGATCCTTTTGTCTAATCCTTACAAGTTCCTTAGTACTAGAAAATAATGTATCATTCTACTGTGTTCTCTTATATCATCGAAATGAACAGAGACCTTTTGAAAGTTTCGTGCTTCTCTCTGATGTGCTATGATTTTCTTATCACTCTCATGCCAGTGAGTATAGAAAAGCATTATCAGTCATGTCAGGAAAGAAGAAATATAGCAAGTGTCAGCTGAGTTCCCTTTTGAAAAAGTCTTTCTATCCACTGAAAACAATGGTGTCTCCTGAAATTTGACAAGACTCATTCTATAAGTTATAAGGAAATAATCAAAAGATCAATAGGAACATAACCAGTCAGTATTTTTCTGAATTGAAATGGCATTCTAGTGTCAATCAATCTTCTGTTTTGAGACACATACTTTCATTAAAATAGATAAACCATTAAAGATTGTCCTTGAGTCCATGTAATGGAAAACACGAGACTGTTGAGAATGTGAAATATACTTTTTAGTGATTACACTTATTTTTTAATGTTTTAAGTATTAAATATTATTAAATTTTATTATTCCTTCTATAAATCTCTTATCTCTCACTGTAGGAGGTTTTGACTGTGGTTATAGTATTCATCTCAACAACAAAATTAAATCTAATTGTGCATAAATTCCACTTGCCTTTCTAAGTAAGTCCTGAAAACAATTGTGTAAAAAAGAAAATTGAATTATCATGGGGTTAATGGAATGACAGGGGAGAAAATACTCAAGAAGCGAGAAATCAAGTATCAATCACTTTATTCTAAAATGGCTTTATTTTAAGGTTCATTGTCACAAAATTTCTTTCATCACAACTTCAACAAAGATGGGAGACATGCACAAATTCACTGGTTAAAAATTAAGTTTTTATCAGAGAATATACTTCAGTATATCAATTATTTTTTCTTACAAAATTTAAGTTTATCCTTTTTTATAAAATATATGACAAAATAGCATTGTAATTTGGAAATATATATTGTTTAGTTGAAACCTTAATGAGCTTTGGTGGCTTGGTGGTAAGGAGTTGTACTGGTGAGCCAAAGAAATGCAGTTAAAATCCAGCAATAGCTCCATAGATGGAAGATAGTCAATCTCTACCTGTCTGATTCACTGCCTCTGATAAAACCACTGGAGGGTCAGCTATGAGTCCGTTCCAACTAGATGACACATAACAAAAACAGTAACAGAATTGAATCAACTTTGAAAATTATGATTGTTAGAGTCCACCTCTTATTATTTTGATGACACAACCTTGAGGGGGCAACTAAGATTACATATTAACTTAATTATGTGTCTTCACAATTTTGTTGCTTAGAGATTATACAATAAAAGTTCCTGATAATCATATTATGGACCAATGTGTGATAAATACAAATAAACTGTAACTAAAAATAAATAGAAATAAATCTCAAAGCTTAAATTTGTGCTTTATGTCCTCTCGTGGATGCTAATTAGTACTTGGGCAAATGATTTTACCTCATCCATGTAGGGGGGGAAAGAAAGAAAGAAAAGGAGGGGAGAAGAAAAGAATGAAGGGAGAGATGGAAGAAAGTATGAAAGGTTGAGTAATTTCCCAGATTTCTTTTATCTTAAAGTTTTATATTTATCTTTTACTAGAGGGTGAAACCTGGCTTGTCTTTAGAAGCAAGGATTTTTGAAGCTTTGTCTCATATACTCTGTGCATGTGGACAGGAGGGATCAGTCCTTGTAGAAGAACACCATGCTTGGAAGGGAGGAGACAGTGCAGGAGAGGAAGACCCAGGATGAGATGGATTGACAAGGCAACTGAAGTAATGGAATAGGTGTGTCAGAAACAGTGAGATTTGCTCAAGATAGAGCAGAGTTCAGAGCTATTGTGCATAGACTTGATATGAGTAGCACATAATAATAATAATATTTAACTTTCCATGACTTTTAAATTTGAACATTACATATTGTTGAAGCACTCTGATTTCTCAGGAAGAAATACAAAGTTTTGCATTATTTTCACACATTTGTAGAAGAGTTTCATTCTGAGCAGTTATTCAATTCTAGATATTTAATAAAATTTACACTTGCATGCCTTTTAATACAGGAGATTGTAAAGACTTGTATTTGTTGTGTTTTTGCTATTAGTTTTTGTATTGTGTTTGCATTATATAACAGGAATTGTCTAACAGCAACTAAATATTCTGATGACTATTATGTGTTTGAGAAGAAACTAAAACCTGTAATGAGCTCTTACCATATAGTTTCTGAATTAATACACACTCACACTTCCAAATTTTCACTTCTCCATCTGAGGATATAAAATGTTGACTTTTAATGATTTTGTTCTGTTTTCAAAGTAGATTTTTACAAAGTTGTTCCATTATAAGGTTTTATTGTTTTTCTTTCTTCATTCAGTTGAATATTTATTCTTAAGAATAAATCAGAAGAATTTACTCACCCCATGACAGTATACCAAGACTGTGGCAAAGAATTTGTCTTGTATTTTGGCTTCTCTTTTTAGGATCATGTTATAATTTCACACTTGTTTTTCCTCACTTTCTTATTTTGTAAGAATTGATTTTGCACAAGCAACTCTATCAGAGGAAAATTAGCAGGTTTTCCTCATCAAGATTGATAACGAAAAAGACCTTAATCTGTCTAAACAGAGGATATATGGACTTTCATATAAGTTAAATAAAGCTATAAGAGAATGTATATATATGAATTTACTTTGCATAGACTTTAATCCTCTCCGGGATGAATCTGTTTGTTTTCTTAGCAGTCCATGGTACATTCAATATGCTTCTCCAGCACCACAGCTCAAAGGCATCAATTCTACTCCTATCCTCCCTAGTCATTGTCCAGATTTCTGGTGCATAGCATGTGATTACAAAGCCCATAGCCTCTACCAGGTGCACCTTAGTCTCCAGAATGACACCATTGCTCTTCAGTACTTTGGAGAGGTCTAGCAACAGACTTCCCCATCACAATACATCTTTTAATTTCCTGGCTGCTGGTGCCAAGAGTGTTGACTGTGGAGCCAGACAAAGTAAAGCTGTGAACAATCTCAATCTCTTCACCATCCATCCTGATGCTGCCAATTGGTCCAGTGATGAGAATCTTTGTCTTCTTGATATTGAGCCTCAATCCATATTGAAGGCTGCAGTCCTTAACCCTCTGAAGCAAGCTCTTCAGGTCTTCCTTTGTTTCAACAAGCAGGGTTGTGTCATCTGCATAATGCAGATTGTTGATGGATCTTCCACCAATCTGGATGCTAAACTTTCCTCAAAGAGTCCAGATTCCCAGATAATCTGTTCTGCATATATGTAGAAAAGGTATGGAGACTGGACACATCCCTGGTGTACACTCTTACCAATTATAAACCATTTAGTGTTTCCTTGCTCTGTTCTGATGACAGCCTCCTCTTCCAAGTATAGGTTTCGCATTAGCATCATCAGGTGTTCTGGGATTCCCATTCTTCTCAGAGTCAGCCACAGTTTGTTGTGATTCACACAGTCAAATGCCTTTGCATAATTAAAGAAGCACAGATAGACATTCCTCTGGTAATCTCTGTTTTCGGCCAAGATCAATCTAACATTAGCTAAATATCCTAGTACCACAACCCCTTCTAAACCCAGCCTGGACTTCTGGCAGTTCTCTGCTGATGTACTGTTCCAGTCTTTTTTGGATAATATTCAGCAAAATCTTGCTGGCATGTGAAATCAACGATATTATTCTATAATTTTCACACTCTGTTGGGTCACCCTTCTTTGGAATGGGAACAAATATAGATCCTTCTAGTCAGTTGGCCAAGTGGTGGTTGTCCAAATTTCTTGGCACAACTTGGTGAGAACATCCAGGGCAGCATCTGTTAGTGGTAATATATCAATTGGCTTACCATTTATTCCCGGGGCCTTACACTAGTGCTGTTATATCTGGAGGAACACTTTTCCACTTTGTACATCACTTTGTCAATGTGCAATATGAAGTAACCTGGGTTTGCTGTGATGCTGAATCTAGTATCAGATAATGGTTTTCCAGTGTTGACTGTGTTTGGTAGAACTCCCAATGGTAAAACAGGTTTGGAAGCGGAAGTGGCATCCACTTCCTAAACCACATGCCTTTGGAAACTCTTTGAACTTGGAGATGACTATAGTTTTGGAAAGGCATTCGATCTTTTGTTCATAGAGTCACTATGTGTTGGGCTCAACTTATGGCAATCAACAACAACAACATATATATTTATATATACACATTTTATTTCTATTTTAAGGAACATAAACTATTAACTTGAATATAAATAGTTATTTTTATTATCAGTAATTTTTTATTAAACTTGCATTATTTTTGTTATCTTTTTATTGATTACATGTCTCATTAGAATTAGGTTATAAGTACTGACTCCCTCCTTGCCTAATTAAAGTTTCTTTTTAATGAAAAATTGATTTCTGTGAAATAATTCTAAGGAGTAAATTAAATCTTTTTTCAGAACTAAATTTAAAATTTAAAAATATTCAACTCTTTGCTATTGTAAACAAAGCAGCAATAAACATCATCAAATGAATTGATAGAGAGGCTGTGGTATATTCACACAATGGAATATTATGCAGCACCAAAAAACAAAGAACTCAGAACTATTATACAAAATGGGTGACCATGGAAGACATTTTGCTGAGTGAAATATCTCCGTCACAAAAAGACAAATAGTGCATAATACCACTGTTATAAAAATGGGACTGTCATAGGGGTTGTGGGGGAAACTAAGAAAAGAAGGGAATAAATAATGTACACTGCATTAAAACAGATGAGGAAGAGAACTGTATAAATTGAATATATGATTGTGTATTATTGACATGATGAGTCCAGAGTAAGAGCTGCATAGTAATGTGGTCTTGGTGAGGGGCACTGTATAACAATGAAAGAAATTTATTTCCACAGGAACAAAGTGAACTAGGGGAGAAGGGAGGCAGGGAGAAAAATGTGCAACAATGAATGTATGGAAATCCAAGTTCTTTGTAAACTCTGATTATAATCTCATTTTTTTTAAAAAATAGAAGCATCCTTCTTTGTCTTGTCATATGTAGTAAAGTTAAGAGAAACCTTATTATACTTTTCACTGAATAATCCTGATATATTCCTTTTTTTGGACAAACTATCATACTTTATTTAACAGTGAAATATTTTTATCATATTTCTAAAATAATTTTTATTTTGTGTTTATTGAGCAGATTTTCTGGAAAACCACCAAAAATACAAATGTGATTGTATAAGTTATTCCTAAATTAGACACTGAGACTGAGAATACAAAGACTAGCATATAAAAACATTTATATAAACTTTTGAAAGGATACTTGTCATCATTTTGTGAAATTGCATTATAGTTGTTATACAGTGATTTTGGGTTTTTTGCTACTGCTGTTGAACATATTAATTTTGCATTTTCTGATGAGATAGTCCACAGAGAATGGTGGTGTTAACCCAAAGACAAGGTGCCTCTAGTGGATCAAATCCATTAGTGGTTCCGTGAGACCACATTGGACAATCTCTTCTCATGTGATATACAACCTTCAAAAACTCACTAGAAGATCAGCTGTCAGTTAGGTGACAATTCAACAGCAATGAGTTTAAATTTGGGGGTTTTTATTGGTATTTAGAAATTTTCCTATTTATCTTTGTGGTATCTGATGATTATGGATCAGAATATGATCATATGATCATGATTCCTCTTTTTTCGTCTTTTTTAAACATTTTTTTTCTCTATTAGTTTATTTACAAAATTCTAATAATTCCTCTTAAAATTACCCCTTCCCTCCTTTCGTGGGTTCTGTTGTTGTTTTGTTAGACACTGTTGAATTAGCTCTAACTGAAAAAATTTCATAGTTGTAGTATGTAGAACAAAAAAAGCCCTTCTTGATCCTGTACTGTAGAATCATTCTAGTTCATATTGGGTTACTGTTGGTCATGGAGTATGTGCAAAACGACTTGACTACAATGCCTGAAAGCAAGTGAAGGTTGCCAAGAATGGATGGGAATGAGAGCAGTCTCATTCCTGGTGGAGCATGTACCACCATGAAAGAGTACTGGAAAGTCTCTGTTAAACAAAGATTAGTTTCTGATGTTCTTAATAAAGCTGTTAAGAGTACAGTAAGACCTTGTTCATGGGTACAAGGATGCTTTCTTGCAAACTGTTCATGCTTATCTATGTTTTGTTCCATATGTTTAAACATACAGAACAAAGCATAGAGAATATGGTCTAGGAAGAATGAGATGTTTTACGATAAGCTTTGATTTTCTGCTAATAAAAGCAGAGGCTTTACTATCCCTCAATGTCATTTGCCTGAGTGAGCTGTGAACCTCTGAAAATTGACATTTCTTCTCCCTGGTGTTCTCTCAACTCCAGGAACACACAGACAACATGTAGCATCTTCATAATCTCTGGTAGAGTTAAACGCATTTTAGCCATTGTGACACTCCATCTGGTTGAAGGTCTTCTTTGGTCTTTTGTATTGGTTGGAATTTTCACTTGGAGCTTTGCCCTGTTCAGTACCCTTTTCCCCCGTCCTTCTACACTTTTGCTG
>NW_006399855.1:5606551-5615380 GCF_000299155.1 Elephantulus edwardii | reverse complement strand
AAGCGACTCGACGGTATATAACAACAACAGCAACAACAACAACAATAGTACCATTAAATGCCTCTGAAAGCCACCAGAGTGTCAGCTGTGGGTAAGTTCCAAATCATTGGTGGTGGTGGTGGTTGTTATGTGCCGTCGAGTCACTTGCAACTCATAGCGACCCCTATGTACAACAGCCCTAAACTCCGCTCTGTCCTGTGCCAATCACACCATCTCTGATACACCCATCCCATTTGCCCTACTACACAACAATATTTACCTACCTATATTTTCATGTGCTTTGCAAATTTATTTGTATTATTTATTTTAAATTTTTTATTGTTTTCTTTCATCTTCCTTGAGTCTCATTTCTTGTCAACACTCCAAGTTAATTTTTTGTGTGAAAATAATTTCTTGGTTATTTTACAACTGGGGAAATGAGATTAAGCATGTCAGGGTCTGTGCGACTGACTCAGGATAGGGCAGGATTCAGAGCTATTATATATAGGGTTACTGTGAGTTGTGGGCAACTAGATTGCACATAACAACAACAGCATACCACAATTGTCTTTTTATGACTGACTGTGTAACTGAGCATAATTTGTTCTAATTTCATACATGTTCTGCAGTATTTTGTTAGTTTTAATTATTTTTTAAGTGATATATACTACCCTATTGTGTGAATGTACCTAAATTTCTTTAGTTATTGATCGGCATTTGAACTGTTTCCATATTTGCTATTATAAATAGTTGTTGTTGGGTACCATTGAATTAGAACAAACCCATAGTTGACCCTCCAGTGGGTTTTCATAACTGACACTCCAATGAATTGTCAGAGGCAGTAAACATTATGTAGCTATAGCTGTTCATGTCACACCTCTTATCTTCAGAATATTTTCCTACTAGTGGAATAGCAAATGGTACTCCTATTCCCAATTTTCCAAAGAAGTTTCTATATACCATCCCGTCAACTGTGACTTACAGGAATACTATAAATGATGGGTGAGAATCCTGCTCTAACCTATGCAATCCTCACCATCTCCAAAGAAGCTATAAACTACTTTCTATAGGCAAGATGGCAGAGCAGAGAGATGCTGATTGAGTCTTTTTATAGGAAAGATATCAGAAAACAAGTAAAAACTTCAAAACTGTATTTATAAATAGAAGTATTTTTTAAAAAGCTCTGACTATCAATAAAAATACCTTTTTGTTGGCCTTTTACCAAGTATGATGTCTTCATCCACATGATAATATGACCATTTTATGTAAGAAACCATATTTCATACAAACACTTGGCTAACTGACTGGAAGAGATCCATATTTATTCCCACGCCAAAAAAAAAAATTAAAAATATAAACAGAGTACAGAAATTATTGAACAACATCACTAGTATCACCAAAATTCTGTTGAAGATTACCCAGAAACAACTGGAAGAGTAACAGAACTATCAGAAATGTAACCTACATTTAGAAAAGGCCATGGCACTAGGGGCAACATAGCCAATGTTAGACCTTGGCTGAAAGCAGAGAGTACCAGAGGAATATCTCTGTGTGTTTAATTGACTATACAAAGGCATTTATTTGACCTTGAGAAAAATGGGAATCCCAGAACATTTTATTGTGTTCATGCAAAACCTATATTGGACCACAAAGCAGTAGTCAGAGCAGAGCTGGAAACACTGCATAGTTCAAAACCAGGAAATGAGTGCATTAGGGATGCATCCTGTTTCCAGACCTTTTCAGTTTATGACTGGACCAGATCATTTAGGAGGCTGGACTATATGAGGTGGAATGTGACATCAGGATTGGTAAAACACCCATCAACAACCTGCACCATGCAGTTGACAAAACCTTGCTTGCTGAAACTGAGGAAGAACAACAACATTTACTGCAGAAGGTCAAGGAATGTAGCCTTAAATATGGATTGAGGCTCAACATCAAGAAAACAAAGATTCTCACCACTAGGCCAATTGATAGTACCATGACAGATGAAGAATTGTCTTTTTAAACAATTTGCTACCAAGCCGAGGATATTCCTCTAGGTTGTACAGCCCTGGTGTACAAGTTGCTGTACTTCAGTCACTTTTGGTTGCTGTGAGGCTGAACACTGTGACACTGATGTGTCAATGCATTAATGGTTGGCTGCCCAATGCAGACAGAGAATGGGGTGGAGCTCCCTGATTAAAACAAGCTTGGAAGGAGGAGTGGCATCCACTTACATAATAGCTTGCCTCCAGAAACTCTAGGAACCTGGAGAGAGGATGAAAGGCACCCAAGCTTCGAGGACTGTTCCTTCAAAGGGTTGCTGAGTCACCTGCAATTCGAGGGCACTTAACAACAACAAACAATTTCAGATTGCTCAGTTGCTCAGTCAACACTCTTTGATTTCATCAGCAATCATAAAATCAAAGGACAAATTTCATCTGGGAAATCTGCTTTCAGAGACTTTTCTAGAGTGCTGAAGAACAATAATGTCAGTCTAGAGAATAAATTGTGCCCGATCTGGGCCATGGTCTTCACAATTCTTGCTATGCATTAGAGAGCTAGACAATCATTAAAAGTGACAGAAAAAGAACCAATTGATTCCTTTGAGTTGTGGTGCAGGAGAAGTGTACTGAACATACCATAGACTGCCAAGAGAACAAACAAGTCCGTCCTGAAGACAGTGAAAACAAGTTGCTCCTTAGAGGTAAGGATTTTGAGGCTCTGTTTCACTTACTTTGGGCATGTTGTCAGGAGGGACCAACAGTCCTTGAAGAAGGACTTATGCTTGGAATAGTGGAGGAACAGTACAGAAGAGGAAAACCCTGGATGAGATGGATTGACCCAGTAACTCACTGCGTGTCAGATACAGTGAGATTGGCTCAAGATAAGGCTGGATTCACAGCTACTGTGCATAAGATCTATATGACTCAGAGTCGAATTAATGGCTTTGTAGTTTTATTTGTTGTTCTGGCATTTCATGGAATATTCAATACTATCCACCAATAACACAATTCAAATCAATTCATCTTTGGGTTTTTTTTTATTCATTGCCCAACTGTCACATGTCTATGAGATGATTAAAAATACCCTGATTTGGGTTATGTCTTTAAACTGACATCCTTAATCATTATCACTTTAAGAGGTCTTTGGCAGCAGATTCATCTAATGTAAGATATCATTTGATTTCTTAAACAATGCTTCCATAGTTATTGATTGTGGATTCGAGTAAGATTATTGACAATTTCAATCTGACTCCATTTAAAATTATGTTGCTGAATTATCCAGTTTTGAAGATTTTTGTTTTCTTGATGTTGAAGTTGTTCTGCCCACAAAATCCCCCTCAAAGGAAATCCAATCACACGTCTGAAAATTTCAAGAGCGTTTATTAATTCACATGTAGAGACTTTCTCCCTCCTCAAGAAGGTGGTGAGGGAAAAAGCCCCGTGCTCCCCCTCCCACTTGCTTTTATAGTTCTTTTTTTTAGCGCCCCTGTTAGGGCAGAGAGATTGAAGTGGTTGGTGGGTTGGGAAATCAGTCATTTGGGTCGGCTTTTGATGGGCTGGCTACTTTGCCCTCCTTTATTCCTTTTGTCTCACATAGCCACTAGTTAATTCCTTACTTTTCAAGGACAGACAAGGCTTTACCCAGGGCACTCGGCATGGCACTCGTGTTTGCCTTAAGCTAAGAATTTTTATTTCTGCCCCTAGCATTAATGGGGGTTTATAAAAAAATGGGGTTTCTGCTGTCCCTTCAGAGGTGTGATCTTTATGATGATGGTTATAGTATTTACACTCTACCAATAAGTACTTCTATCTCTTTTGTTTTCTGAAAATAAAGTAGTACCATCTGTATATTGCAGATCCTTTTATAATATTGATATAATTTTCTTCAGATTGTCAAGTTTATTACATTATTTACTTAGTGTAGCTTTTGAATAGATAGTTACAATAAAACATTCCTTATTTTAAAATGTACATTGCCCTCTTGTTCTGTTCAAATAATTTCTTCTTGGTCATGGTATAGAGGGTTTGTTCTTTTTTGTTTTTTAATACAGTTAAGTGTCCTAGAATTCCTAATCTTCATAGTGCTCATTAAATTTATTGTGATCAATACTGTCAAGTGATTTTGCATAGTTGAAAGACAAGTAGAACTCTTTCTGGAAATCTATTTTCAGCCAAGATACTTCTGACCAAAGCAATGAGATCACCTGATCAATGTCCTCTTCTAAACCCAGTTTGAATTTCTTGGAGCATTAGCTCCAAGATATTATAATAAAATATACATGGAACTGGAGTTAGAAATTAAAAAAGTAAGGATGTTAGATAGAAAAAAACAGTGGGGGGAGAGAGACGGGGGTGGGGGGAAAGAGGGGGAGAGAGAGGAGAGAGAAAAGAGAGAGAAAAAGAAATGGGTCCCAAGAAACAAACAGGCTTTTATTGCAAGCCTGAGAGGGATGCCAAGTGACCAGGGGCAGAGATCTAAAGGATACAGAGAAGGTCAAAATGGCACATGTGCAGTTAATGGGAGTTCCTTCTTGTAGGGGTCCTGGGGATGACTAAGGAAGATGCTATTTCTCAGAATTTGGAGTGTTAATTAAGTTTGGGCTTTTGTGATCAGGCCCAGAGCCTTATCAGGATCCATTGTCCAGTCGTCTTTGATATGGCAGGCTTAGATGTTATCAGGTTTCTCAGGAAGTGATATATCCTGGGGGTGAGGTGCAACTGCAACATTCTTGACATTTTTCCTCCATTTCCAGACCTTAAAGAATATAATGGCTAGGGGCAAAGTAATCTCCAGCTGCTTCCTGCTAAACTGGGCCAATGTTGGGGGCTGGTGTTGGTTTCCTGTAAGGTCTGAAGGAGGAGCATCTTTTTCATGTCTTCTTAGGTAGTTGCCTGGAGATGGCAGTGAAGTGGTCAATTAAAAATTTCTGAAAGAGATTTATAAAATAGGAACAAGAGTTAAAAGGATAAGGATGACTAGAAATGGAGTTACGATGGGTAGCACCCAAATGGTAATTCCTGGTTTCCACTAGGTCTCTGATTGTCTATTTAGGTTGTTAGTATACAGAAGCAATAGTTTTCTGTTAGAAACAGGAAGAGACTATTTCTTTTATATAGTTACTAGATTAAGTTTCTTGTTTTGTAATACAACTACTAAGTGGGAATTAATCTGGTCTGGGGCTGTAATAAGCTGAGTTGCAGTATTATCTATTGACTTATGGAGAGGTTTTGAGAGATACTGTGTCTAGAACCTGCCGTGCTAGTAGTAGCTTTTATTTATTCCTAGGCTGGACACTAAAGGGAAGAGTGTAATTATGATGTGTTTGTGTTCGAGGTGCTGGGTTAGAAGGATATTAGTTTGGAGTTGGCTTGATTGGCAGTCAGGAGTGGATGCTGTGTCTGCAGGCATCTTAAGGAGTTGACTTTGAAGAGAAGCTGAACCTGATCTGAGATTTTGTTCTGTTCATATGACCTGTAAACGTACCCAAATATGCTAGAGTTAGGAGTTGAAGAGATATTTTTGGTGGAAGGTATTGGTTTCTTTAAGGCCAGTCTTTTTGTTGGGTGATGTAGAAAGAGACAAATAGACGGTGCAGTCTGTAACAGCACACAGACTGGAAGAAAGGCATCTAGATATCTGGGCTTTTCCTAAGCGAAGACAAAATGACTTTGGGTTAAGTTTGATGATGTTAATCTGGGTTACAAGTTTGGAGAATGGGGTTGGTTGGGGTGATAGATTTTCCTTAATGATTTTGTTTTGTTTGTTTGTTTTTTTATACTTGTAGAGTATGAAGGAGTTGGTTAGAAAGGGAGAAGGGATTTGGATAAGAACTTCACAGGAGGAGTATGGCTTTAGAAGAATTCTTTTTTAGGGATTGGTTGGCTGAATTTTGACAGAGGGTAATGTGCTAGAGTGGGGGTTGGTTGGGAGGAGGGTGAGGAGGGACAGAGGAGTTTGGCATGTTTATTTAAGAAGTTTGGTCTGAAAACTGGAGGAGTATGGCATGTGGGATTATTTACTGGGTGGAGTCAGAAAAAGGAGAGAGATGATGTTTTATCTGCAGGTTAGGGTTGGGAAAGGAAGGTGGTATTTTAGTTAAAAGCTTAGTAGAAAAAAATATTTGGCTGTAGTTTCAGACTCTGGGAGAGTCTAGAGGGAGAAAAAAGGGAAGAGGGCTTTTGCTTATGATAATGGAGGGAGATAAGGATGGAGGGTTTGGAGGTGCGTGACAGATCAGAGAGATCAAAGGTGAAGAAGTTTGATCAGAAAGGCCAAAGGGCTTAGAAAGAGAAGAATTTGCTAACTATGGCAGTTTTGACAGAGGACAGAGAGCAAAGAGCAAAGGATCATTTGTCATTGCATTAGTAGAAATTGTTGCAGTTACTGAGAATATTGAACTAAAGTGTCCCATTTTAGGGCTATTAAGACCTATTTCTTGTTTAATTGATAATGTGGCTGTGCTGTGTTCTTACAATAAGAGAGTATCAAAGGAGCAGAGAAGACACCCTTAGTGGAATGTACTGAAGTCCCAAATTGGGTTACTCTTATGATTAGGAAAGGTTGAGTAGTGGGGTTTCCCAGAAAGAGATTCAAGGGAATAAAGTTTTCCTCAATTACCTTTTGTCTTCATGAGAAGGTCTGCTCGCAATGTGGGCAGGAGATTGAGAGAAGACCACCTCTACTTCCATTAAAATGGTCTGGTGTTCTAAAGACCAGCATTGGCAAGAGGCAGAAAATCCCAGAGATGGAGGTCTTCTTTGCAGTTCAGAGAGGGGCAGTCAGGAGACAGATCAAGCCCATGGAGGAGTGAAAAAAATTAGAGTGACCCAGCAAGTCTTAGGTGCTTTTAGGTTAGAGAAGGACAGGTTACATAGAGATACAGCCAATTTTGCAGGGTTTCCAGAGAATCTTAATATGGAATCAGGGCAGAATCTAAGGAGATAGAAAGAGAAAGACATGAAAGTGGATAGTAAAGAAAGTTTGTGTATAAGAAACCTCTGAGGATTTTCCATTTTATGTTTTGAAGGACAAATGGATTGAACAAGCCAAATTTGAGACTGCTTTAAATTAGGCATGATGCCAAAGAAGCACAAATTTTAAAGGGGGTAGATTAGGTATAATGCTGAAAGTGCAAAAGTTATAAATTAGGCTTAATGCCAGAGGTGTGTGAGTTTTATAAAAGGCAGAACAAAGCAATGTCCCAGGGGGGCATGTAGAATCTGGCAGAATTGGACATCTCTCAGTACCAGAATCTTGATGAGCAAGATCCTCCTAACAGCTGAGAAAGCATCCTCTTGTCATGTGTCAGGAGGGGGTCTTTGGGTCCTGAAGGTGAAGGGAAAAGAAAAGGGCAATTGATTTGTCCCTGGGCACATCAAGGAGTGATCACTGGCTCTCACCTCAGAGAAATGGCTTTAGGCAGTTGAGAATTGGAGCCCATGTTGGGTGTTTTCAGATTTAAATGGCAAATAGCCTTCATTTTTAGGACCAGTATGAAAGTAGAGGCCAAGATGTACAATATTGGCCTATTTCAGAGTGTTGTTGTTATGTGCCGTCCAGTCGTTTGCGACTCATAGCGACCCTAAGAACAACAGCCCTAAACTGTGCTCTGTCCTGTGCCAACTGCACTGCCTCCAACACATCCATCCCGATTACCCCAGTCACCGAATCAATCCATCTCATAGAGGGTCTTCCCCTCCTGCGCTGTCCCTCCACCCTCCCAAGCATGATGTCCCTCTCCAAGGACCAGTCCCTCCTTGCAACGTGTCCAAAGTATGTCAGACGAAGCCCCAGAATCCTTGCCTCCAAGGAGTAACTAGGTTTGATCCTCTCCAAGATGAATCTGTTTGTTTTTCTGGCAGTCCATGGTACATTCAGTACTCCCCTCCAGCACCACAGCTCACAGGCATCAATTCTCCTTCTGTCCTCCTTGGTCATTGTCCAACTCTCTGATGCATAACAAGCGATTGCAAATACCATGACCTGTATCAGGCGCACCTTAGTCTCCAGAGAGACACCGTTGCTCCTGAGTACTTTAGAGAGGTCCCTAACAGCAGACTTTCCCATCGCGATATGCTTTTTTATTTCAGAGTGTACAAGCCAGATAAATAAAGAGCACAGGCAGGCTCTTGTGCCAGTCATGTGGCATAGGCTGCATAAGCCATTGCTTGAAAAAGCAGGTAGGCTTCAGTCAATTTCCAGTGGCCTATAAGCCATAGTGATCTTGAAAGGCAGTCTTGCTCTCGGGGTGGCCAGCTGAAGGAAAGGAAGAAACTGGTCCCGAGAAACAAACAGGCCTTTATTTCATGGTGTTAGAGGGAAACCAAGTGATCATAATTATAGAAGGTCAAAATGACATACATGTGGTCTAGGGTGGTTTCTTTTTATAGGGGTTTTAGGGAGTAGTTTTAGGGAGGAGAGATCTTTATAAGGTCAGATTTTTATCTGACTTGTTTTAGATGTTATCAGGTTTCTCAGGAAGTTATCAGGTCTGGAGTGGTGGTGGCAACTCCAAGATTCTTGACATTTTCAGGACCTAGAGTTAGAAATTCAAAAGGAAAGAACAGGCTTGGCATTTCTCAAGTTGAAAGAACTGAAAAACCAGTCTAAGGCATGAGTTTCAATACTGACATTTTCTAGGAACAAAATATTGAATGATGCAGGAAACAACAATCAAAAAAAGATAGAATATACATTCATGGTACCAAATATAATTGGTTGACACAGAATCATTTTAGGAAGTAATATGTGATCAAGAACCAATGGTAATGAAGAAAGAAAAAGAAGTTAAATACAAGGACTGGATCAACGAAAAGTCCACATTGTTGTTGTTATGTGCCATCGAGTTGCTTGCGACTCATA
>NW_006399855.1:5603674-5604931 GCF_000299155.1 Elephantulus edwardii | reverse complement strand
TACATTAGCAGACAACTCATAGCTAGATTAAGAAAACTCCATGGCATGAGTAATATTGTCAATGTCATGTGGATCTTAGTTGAAAGTAGAGGATATAAAAAAGATGATTATCTGTGTTTTATTAACAGTACAAAGAAATTTGATTATGTGGATAATAAGCAAAAAAAGAGTAATATTGAGAATAATAGGGATTCCAGAAGTATTATTTGTTCTCATGCAAAACCTATACTTTCACCAAGAAGTTGTTATCTGAACAGAACAAGAAAAGGTATGTGCCAGTAGTACATCCTTTCTCAATGCCTATTGAATCTGTATGATGAGCAAATAAGAGAAGCTGGACTGCTTCAGGAAGAATGTAGCATCAGGATTGAAGGAAGACTCAGCAACACCCTACATTATGCTGATGACAAAACTTTGCTTGTTTAAAGTGAAAAATACTTGAAATACTGTTGTTAGTTGTTGTGTACTGTCAAGTTGGAAATAACCCATGTCTGACCTTCCATTCGATTTTCAGAGGCAGTTAATTGCATGAGAGGAAATTGCCATCCTTCTTTCTAGGGGTTGTTGGTGGATATGAACTGCCTGCCTTGAGGACTGCAGCACAACTTCTTTCCAGTTAGTCGCCAGAGCATTCTGGATCAAAGAATAGTCTTTAATATGGATTGCCCTGGCCCGTGGGTTCTTCAATGTGGTCCTAAGGAGGGAGAGTGGGGGTTGAGGAGAGACAAGAGATGCAAAAAACGGAGATAAGACAGGCTCTCTGATCAAGTCCCGTTTAAGGAAACTTTTCACAAGGCTTATATAGGAACCTGCCTAGATATCTTACGTAGGCTGGATTGCTGTAGAAACCCAGCCTCAGGATATCAGTATGCCACAGGAATGAGAAAGTCGCCCTAAAACCTTGAATTATGAGCTAGTGAGGCAAGCAGTTTCCTTGAAACTGGGTGGAGATTCTGAGCTGAACTTATCTCTGGACATGCCAGGCAGGCCTTTATGGAACAGCATTTAGTGAGCAGTATAAAGCAACTTAGGCCTTAGGTCAGGAGCCTCAAAGGTGGCTCTCTACAATGGATTAAATCTCAAAGTTAAGAAAATAAATATACTCACTGGACCAATTGGAAACTTCATGAGTGATGAAGAAAAGACTGAAGTTGTCAACAATTTCATTTTACTTGGATCTGCAGTCAACACCCAGGATTACTGCAGTAAAGAAATCAAATGACGTATTGTGTTTGGGAAAATCCGCTCTCAAAACTT
>NW_006399855.1:5600565-5603139 GCF_000299155.1 Elephantulus edwardii | reverse complement strand
TTGAGCCATTTTTAAATTATCTTCAACAAATTTTTACTTGCTTGTGTACTATTTTGTGTTGTGTTTAGGTTATGTTTTTTGGGTTTTTTTGTTGGTTGGTTGTTTTTAGTTTGGTTTTTTTTTTGTGTTTTTTTTTTTTTAAAGAGTACAAACACTGATCTCTTCCACATTTTTGGCAAGGAACCTGTTGTCCAAATTTCTGTGGTGGTGGTATTGTTGTTGTTGTTTGCCTTAGAGTGGAGCATGACTCACAGCGACCCTATGAACAAAAGGCCTGAAGCCCCTCTAAACTATCAATATTTATCAAAGTTTATAGAGTTTCCAGAGGCATGTTGTTTAGGAAGTGAATGCCACTCAGATAAGTAAATGTGGTGGGTAGAGTTTAGTGTTCAAAAGGGCTTTCCTAGCCATTGTATTTTACTTTGTCACAAGGATTGGTGGAATTATGCAAACAGTGTGTGAGCCTATGCATAAAGGAATTGGCTAATTTCACTAGTCCTAAAAGCTAGTCTCGCCATTAAATTTAACAGATCCAGCAGCTGAAGGAAGAAAAGCTTTACTCCATTCATGCCACTAGGTGAACCCTATTTTGAGAAGGCAGGTCTCTCCAAGTCATTTTGAGAGCCTTCCAATATGAAGGCTCATCTTTCAACACTATGTCAGAAAATATTCTGGTGTTATTCAGAGTTTCCCAGAGCCATTTATTTCAGAAGTGGATGGCTAGTCTCTAGTCTTAATTTTAGTCTATTTTAGGCTGAAACTCCAACAAAACCACATGCCCATCTTGTATTTGAAATACTGGTAGAATAATTTCCACCATCACAGCAACATGCAAGCCATCCCTCTTAACAAGTGGGTATATGTTGACTGATGGCAGGGGCAAAAAATAAGTTCTTAATAATTAATGAAATACTAATTAAATTGTTTCCTCAAACTAATGAATCCCTGAGTGAGATCAATAGTCTATGCCTAGAACTTTGGGAAACAGCTACCATGCCAATCAACTGGTAGAAATCCATATTTGTTAAGTTAATCAATCAAGCAAGCAATCAATTAACAAGTTATCCGAAGAACCCAGAAATTCTTGAACAGTATAATTAGTATCACATGCTACTAAAACATTGCAAAAGATTATTTGAAAATGACTGGAATGGTACATCAGCAAAGACCTTCTAGAAATTCATGCTGATTTCAGAAGATACTGTGGGATGAGGGCTTCTTGGGTAAGATGGTGTCTCATTTTGGTTTTGATTTACATCTTTCTTATTGCCAGTGATTTTGAGAATTTCTTCATGTGTCTGCTGGCCATTCAAATGTTCTCCTCTGTGAAAAGTCTTTCCATGTCTCATGTCCATTTTGTAATTATCAGTCTTTTTTTTCTTCTGGAGAACAGTAGGATGTTGTAAACTTTCATTATGAGAACCTGTCAGTGATGATATTGCTAAATGCTTGTTCCCAGTCAGTAAGTTTTCTTTTCACCTTGTTGGAAAAGTTTTTGATGAGTACAGAGATTTAGTCCTTAGAAGGTCCCATTTATCAGTTTTATCCTCTTCAGATTGTGCATTATTTGGCAGTGCATTTATACAATATATTAGGCCTTCTAAGCTTGGTTCCAGTTTGTCTCTTATGACCTTTATGGTTTTGGGCTTTATTCCAAGGTCTCTGATTCCCCTTAAATTGATTTTTGTGTGGGGTGTGAGATGTGGATCCCATTTTATCTTTCCACAGGTAGCAGTCCAGTTTTGCCAGCACCATTTGTTGAAGAGATTGTCATTTTTCAATTTGATAGGTGTTATTTCTTTGTTGAATATCAGTTGACCATAGATACATGCATACATTTCTGCGTTCTCAATTGTGCTGCATTGGTCTGTGTGCCTGTCATTGTATCAGTACCATGTTGTTTGGTTACTACTGCTATATATTAGGTTTTGAGGTCAGGGAGTACTATGCCTCACAATTCAATTTTGTTTTTCAGAAGTACTTTGCTTATTCAGGGTCTCTCTCCTCTTCAAATAAACTTGACAATTTTCCTTTTGATATCCTTGATAAATGAATTTGCTATCTATATTGGGATTGTGTTGAACATGTAGATTGGTTTTGATAGGATTATTATTTTCACAATATTGAGTCTTCCTATCCATGAACAGGGTACATTTTCACATTTCTTTAGGTCTTTTATTTTGCCTTGAAGAAATGTTCTGTAGTTTTCTTTGTATAGAACTTTTGTATCTTGAGTTAGATCCACTCTAAAGTATCTCAATTTGTGGTTGGCTGTTCTAAGTAGTATTGCTTTCTTGGTTGCCTTCTTTGAGGTCTCTTTGTTACTGAAGAGGAATTCCACTGATTTTGGATATTTACCTTGTATCCTGCCACCCTACTAAATTGATCCAATAGCTCTAACAGCTTTTTTATTGAGTCCTTTGCGTTTTCTGTGTACACTATTATATCATCTTCATAGAGTTATTGTTTAACCATCTCTTTCTCAATCAGGATGTCTTTTACTTCCTTCTCTTGCCATATTGCCCTGGCATACAATACAATATTAAACAGCAGTAGGGACAGTGGACATCTTTG
>NW_006399855.1:5597501-5598595 GCF_000299155.1 Elephantulus edwardii | reverse complement strand
GACTCGACGGCACATAACAACAACAACAACATGTTCATGAAAGATATTTGTTTGTAGTTTCTTTTTTTATAATATCGTTGCTTGGTTTTCGTATTAGGGTTATGCCTCCTTTCGTAGAATGTCTCTTAGAATGTTCCTTCTTTTTCAATTTTTTGAAATAGTTTAATTCGAATTGGTGATAGGTCCTCTTCGGATGTTTGGTAAAATTCAGCTGTGAAGCCATCTGCTTAACAACTTTTTTGGTCAGGGAGTCTGCTCAGTTTCTTCTTAAGTGATATGGTCAGGCATGAGTTTCAAGAAATTTATCCATTTCCTCTAAGTTTTCAAATTTTCCAAGAATATTCCAATATGATAGGCTTATTTTCCTCTGGTTCTGTTGTGATGCCAACTCTATCATTCCTTAATTAAGTTATTTGTATCTTCTTTTTTTCTTTTGTTAACTTTGCTAGTGGTTTGTCAGTTTTATTGATTCTTTCAAATAACATGCTCCTGGTCGTATTGATGGTTTCAATTGTTTTTCTGTTTTCTAGCTCATTGATTTCAGCTCTTATCCTTATAATTTCCTTTTTTTCTAGAGGCCATTGAGTTAGATTGTTGTTCTTTTTCTATCTGGTGACATGCTGAATTAGAGTATTTGTTTTGCTTCTTTTTTTGTATTTTATGTGTTTGCCTATGTCTATGAACTGGCCCCTAAGGACTGTCTTAGTTGCATCCCAGAAGTTTTGGTATTCTGTATTTTCATCATTATTTGTTTCAAGGAACATTTTAATTTCATTTCTTCTATAACCCAATCTTGTTCTGTAGAGTATCATTTAGCTTGCACTTTGATGGCTTTAAAAACTTTAACCACTTGTCGTTAATTTCTAATTTTATGGCATTTTATTGTGGTCTGAGAAGATGCTTTGTATTATTCCAATGTTTTTAATTTGTTGATACTTTTTGTGCCCTAAGATGTGGTCAGTTCCAGAGATTGTACCATGTGCACTTGAGAAGAAAGTGAATTGAGTTTTAGTTGGATGCAGTGATCGGAATACATCCACCAGGTCTAGTTGGCTAACTGTGTAATTTTATTCTTCCACACTTTGTATAAATTT
>NW_006399855.1:5595292-5596854 GCF_000299155.1 Elephantulus edwardii | reverse complement strand
AGAAGGAGAATTGATGCTTTTGAGCTTTGGTGTTGGAGAAGAGTGCTGAGAGTGCCATGGACAGTTAAGAAAACAGATTCATCCTGGAGAGGGTTAAAGCCAGCTGCTCCTTGGACTCAAGGATTCTGAGACTTCATCTAGAATACTTTGGTCATGTTGTAAGGAGAGACCTGTCCTTGGAGAGGGACATCATGCTTGGGAGGGTGGAGGGCAGGCGCAAGAGGAGAAGGCCCTCTGGGAGATGGATTGATTCTGTGACTGGGGCAATCGGGATGAGTGTGTCGGAGACAGTGAGATTGGCACAGGACAGAGCAGAGTTTAGAGATGTTGTACAGAGGGTCGCTATGAGTTACAAGCGACTCGATGGCACATAACAACAACAACAGCAATCCATTCCGCTACTCTTTTTCCCTTGATTGGTGCATTAAGTACATTTATATTAATGGCAGGCCAAGTTTTATCATTGCTATTTTGCTGTGTTTCTTTTTTTTTACTGTTTCTTGTTACTATGATCCATCCACTTTCCTTTGCTGTCTGTGTGTGTAGGACTTCACTTAAACGTTTTTGTAGGTTTGGTATTGTTTTCACAAATTCCTTTCTTTTCTGTAAAGGATTGGCTTTCTCTTTGATATTTGATGGAGAACTTTGCTGGTTACAGATCATTGGTTAGCAATTATTTTCTTTCAACTTTCTGTAGATGCCATCCCATTTTCTTCTTGCTCACATGGTTTCTGCTGAAAAATCAGAATTAATCTAATTGTTTTTCCTTTGTAGGTGACTATTTTTCTCATATTGCTATCAGTATTATATCTATATCTTTTATTTTGGACAATTTGACTATGCTGTCTTGATGTTTTCTTTTTTGGGTCTAGTCTGTTCAGTGTTCACTGAGGTTCCTAAATGTATGTTTTTTCGCTCTTCATAATAGCTCATTCTTCATAATACCTGGGAAGTTTTCTTTTAGTACCTCTTCAACCCATGGATTGAAGCTCAGTATCAAGAAAACAAGGATTCTCATCACTGGGCTGAAAGGCTGCTTCGTGGTGGATGGTGAAGAGGTTGAGATTATAAACAGCTTTAGTTTTCTTGGGTTCCCAATCAAAACACTTGGCACCAGCAGCCAGGAAATGAAAAGAAAATTGAATTGAGAAATTCTGCTGTCAGAGACCTCTCAAAATTATTGAAAACAAGTTTCTTTCAGATTCCTTGTTCTTGTTGTAGATTTGTACAGATGCCTTTTTGCCTCCTGGGTTGGTCCTTTCTCTCCCAACTCCCCACTTTGTTGTTCTTGTTGCAAACACAAACTGGAAACATGATATTCTCTCTCTCTCTTTTTTTTTTATAAATGAGAAATTGCAAATGTAGTGTATCACTGAGACATTTGCAGTGTTTTCTGCCACAGAGCTTGGGGTTGCCCACATGGAGTGTGTACGTGTGAGATGATACTAAACAATACAAATGTGTGGTATGTCATGTGGCTTCCCTCTAGTGCCAGGAGAGAGAGAGGGGATGGAGGAAAGCCAAGGACTCATACTTATTGCTGTTTCTGGAGAGTTTGGAGG
>NW_006399855.1:5591992-5594967 GCF_000299155.1 Elephantulus edwardii | reverse complement strand
ACTGAAGAGCAATGATGTCAGTCTGGAGACTAAGGTGCACCTGATATAGGCCATGGTCTTTGCAACCACTTGCTATGCATCAGAGAGCTGGACAATAATTAGGGATGATAGATAGATAGATAGATAGATAGATAGATAGATAGATAGATAGATAGATGCCTTTGAGCTGTGGTGCTGGAGAAGAGTATTGAATATACCATGGACTGCTAAGAGAATGAACAGGTTCTCATATTAGACAGGGTGAAACCAGGCTGCTTCTTGGAGGCAAGGATTCTGAAGCTTCATCTGACATACTTTGGACATGTTGCAAGGAGGGACCATGGACAGCACAGAAGAGGAAGACCCTCGATGACATAGATTGATTCAGTGACTGCAGGATGGGGTAGGTGTGTCAGAGACAATAAGATTGCCACAGGATTGATTAGACTTTAGGGCTGTTGTGCATAGGGTTGCGATGAGTTTCAGGCTACTCTATGGCACATAACAACAACCTCTTCCACAATTTTATCAGTTATTTCCCTATCCTCCTCATATTGTGGAATACAAGTCATATGTATGTTATTGATTTTGATGCCATGCCACATAATTCTAATATTTTATTCATTTTCTTTATATCTCATATCTGATTTTTCTTCTAATATGTTTCTGTTGAGGTTCTTGTCTTCCAGCTCTTGGATTCTCTGTTCCATCTCATCTGTTCTACTCTTTTATCCTTGTAATATGTTGGACACTTTTGCCATTTCAGTCTTAATGTTCTGGATTGCATGTGCATGTCTTTCTGTTATTTCTGGTACTGCATTGGCAGTACTCTATCTTGTGATGATTTTTAACTTCTTGTATCTTTTTATCTATCATTTCAGTTCTTTTTTTTTTTTCACTTTCTTCCATATTTGTGCAAGTTCCTCCTCATCAATATATTTCTTCTGGCTTTGTGTCTCTAGAACATTTGCTTTCTTGTTGGTTTCCATTGCTTCTTCCATCATTTGCATCTTCATCCATTGCTGTTCAAATAACTCTTCATCAATATATTTTCCCCCCTTGTTCTCTACCTCTAGGTTAGTCCCTTTATGTGTGGCTTCCATTGTTTTGTCTGTCATTTGTACTTTTATTCAAAGGTCTCCATATAAGCACATATCATCTGCCTTTTTGACTGTGGGGTATTCATGAAGTTTCTGACATTCTATGGTGGTTTTGGGGTTTTTTTTGTTGGTTGGTTTTTTGGTTTTTTTTTTTGAGAAGGCTTTATTTGTTTTGGGTTTGCTTTTGTTTGTTTTTTCTCTCCATAGTGTTTGAAACTGCCTGTTGCTTTCTTGACATTATGTGAACTTTTTCTTGCTAAGTGTTAGGTTGTTTCTATTTTGTCTGAGGAAAGTTGTTGGTTCTTGCCTTTATATTGTTACTAGTTAGGTGCCAAGTTAAAATGTGATGAAGCACACACTCCACTATAAGTTCTTTAGAGACAATTTTCCTTTCCTGAAGTCCTTGAGGTTCCCTCTGTTCTGCACTGCAGCCCTGCAGGAATCTTACCTTGAATTAGTCACCTGACATAAAATCTTGAGACCTCTTTTATATATGAAGTGACTGAGTGGTGTGAGGCCAGGTTCTGTACTCAAACATTTTCTCACATACCTTTTCTACTGGAGCTTAATGTCTTTGCCTCTGGAGTAGCAGGAGATTAGGGAATCAGGGCTGCAAGCTCATGCAGCTTTCATGAAGGGGGTTCAAGTCAGGCCTCCCTTTTTCTTGCACAGAGCAACAAACCTTCTTCCCTCTGCCTGAAGTTTTTTGTACTAAAGCCTCTTGTCTTTTTGGCCCCAGGGATGGCTCCACAGCCAGGAGACACTCAGATGGAGATACCTACACCCCCAAGGATGCCTCACTCCTGTCACTCCGTAATCAATGCAGAGTGCTTGTTCTTGGCACAGAACTCCCATCTCTCCTGACTTTTTCTTCTGTGGCTTGGTGTGGACCTTTGTCTCTTGTTTGGCAGGAGCTCAGATCCAAGCCTGAGCCACCTTAAGTAGAGGCTCACGGGTCAGCTCTGTGTCCCAGTGAGCCAAGAAAATTCTTTCCACTGTGCATGCAGTTCTGCACACTAAAGTCTCTTGTTCTGTATGGCCCCTGGGATGGCCCCGCAGCTACAGAGGGAAGGATACTCATAAAGAGGTACCTACAACACCAGGGATGCCACAGTCCCATCTCCCCACAAGGAACGGAGAGTTATCACTGTCGGCACAGGGCCTCCACCTCTTCTGACCTTTAAGCCATGGTATTTTTCAGTTGTTTCATGCAGATGTGTGGAAAAAGTTGGACAATGAATAAGAGCAAAGAGAAATTGAGGCTTTGAGATGTGGTATTGGTAAATAATATTTGCCATGGACTGTCATAGGTCAACCACATTTATTTTGGAAGTAGTGAAATTGAGATGTGTCTTGGAAGTCTGGATGGTGAGAGTTTGTCTCTATATTTTAGGCATATTGTCAGGGGGGATCTGTTCCTGAAAAAGACATTCTGCTTGGGAAAATTAGAATGTTAAAAAAAAAAAGAGAAAATGATGGACACAGTACCCAGAAAAATGAGCTTATTCACAGGAGAGATTGTGAGGAAGGCACGAGGTAAGATTCACTTTACTCTGTTGTACATATGGTTTCTTTGAGTCAAAGATAACTCATGTGTACCTAACAAGAAAAACAATGAAAATGTTATTGATGTTTAGGACGTATTTCTCATTGCAGCTATAGAGCCAAACTAGCTGAAGGTCACCTACATCTATAGTAAATTGCATAATGAGTTTCTTTGAGACAATTTGCCTATGTTCTATATTATTATCATCTGTCTCATCACATAGATAACACTTCCTAAATAGCCTCCCAAAGGGATTTATTTTTACTCAGATATACTAGGTCAGCTTTCTGTAGGTAGCATGTAAAGTGACTCATAGTATTTTAACCTCTATGTTTCCTTTTAAGTTGCAG